>NC_079390.1:22766062-22898562 GCF_029220125.1 Pseudoliparis swirei | reverse complement strand
TCACGCCGTACACCAGCTGGTGTAAACACGAAGGCAGTGAAGGCATCACAGTGAACACATCTCAGTTTATTGGAAAGTGGTTCTCCTTTTTATTTCATTTGATCTCAGAACTGGGAAATGGAGAACATTAGCGTGTAATTGAATCGGAGCCCGGCGTAACTTTATTATATTTAGCCGGCCTCGTCTCCACTCCTCTCTATTTGTTACCGTTTACCCGCCTTCGCCATCTGATAATGAAGACCGCCGTGCAATACGATCCGCGGCCAGCAGCCGGTCGGACGCGGAGCCATGGCAACGCGAGTCGCGCTCTCGTCATAATCTGCAGGCGTTTTCTGCTCCTAACGGAATAAGAACACGGCGGGTCGGCCGCGGCTCGTCGCCATGACGATCTTCTGGATCGGCCAATGGGGCGCCGGCCCGGCCGATCGACACCGTGGACGTTTTTTAAGATGAGGTTCTGAGACAGAGAGGAATCAGCAGGGGGCGAGAGTCGGGATCAGGGGGTGAAATAAAGGATGATTCAAGCACTCCAGTCTCTCTCTCTCTCTCTCTCTCTCTCTCTCTCTCTCGCTCTCTCTCTCTCTCTCGCTCTCTCTCCATTTTTTACCTCGACAGAAAAATGAATTTTCCGATCCGTTTACAGTCTGAGTTGTCGAGTCCGTGATGGAGAAAATTCGAATCTAAAGATTGTTTTTTGAAAGAAAAAAATAGGAAGAAGAATGAAGAGGAAAGAATCCAAAGAATCCTATGAATCTATGAATACATTGTGTTTCTCTTCCGATCGGCTCGACGTTCCTGCAGCTCTTTTGAGTTTTGAGCGCTCGTTTATTTCACTCGACAGCTTAATTGTGTTTCTGGGTTTTTTTACAACGAGATTCCCCGTGTGATGCCACCAAATTAAAAAGTCTGTCGGTGTGTGTGCGCACCGTCACGACTGATTCCCGAGCTCCTCCCGATGTCATAAAAAGATGCACAATGCGAGTTCAGAGCTTGTTGGCTTGTTTAGGTTTTGTGTCTGTGTTTGAAGGAACAATAACTTTTCAACCACATATTTTTAAATTCTTTTTCAATGAACGACATCGACTGGGACCCGAATCAGTGGATCGTGTTATGAATTGTTTCGTGCAATTTGAGTAGTTTATTTAAAGTTACACTTCTAGAGTGTTCTTATTGCTCACCGAGATCAAATCGAGTCTTAAAAAGTGCAAATCAATATTCGACTTCCTCTCACAGTTCTAACGGTTCTCAAGAGGTGCTTCATTGCTTTATCGGGTGATAAGTTTAAAAAACCCCGCTAATTCTAAGTTTAAAAAAAGCTAATTCTAGGTATTAAAAAATGCTAAGTAAAACAATCTAAATCTAGGTAAAAATATATATCAGAAAAAAAGCTAATTCTAAGAACAAAAATCTAATTCTAAGAAGAAAATAAAATCTAATTCTAAGTAAAAAAAATCTAATTCTAAATTGAAAAAAATCTAATTTAAAAAATGCTAATTCTTAGAAGAAGAAAAAGCTAATTCGAAGTAAAAAAATCTAATTCTAAGTTTTTTTTAAATGCTAATTCTAAATAAATGAAAAATCTAATTCTAAGTACAAAAAATCTAATTCTAAGTCAATAAAAGTAAAGTAAAGTTAGTAAAACAAATGTCAATTCTAAGTTAAAAAAATACTTCTACGAGTGTTAGGCACCTGCAGTACCTACCTCTGCCACAGGGTGATAACAGCTCTCCTGCTCCTTCAAGTCAGCTGACGATATCTATAAATCAGTGGTCCCCAAACTACGGCCCGCGGGCCGGATTCGGCCCGCCTCCACATTTGGACCGGCCCCCTGAACAATACCAGAGACGCGTTCCGATTTATTATTTTATTATTTGTTTCACCTGGCCCGCTGCCGTTGAGATTGCAGTGAGACGCGGAGAAAATGTGAAGTGGTGCTCTTCGCAATAGAACATCTTTGATGGGACGTGTCACGTCTCGGCCAATCAGCGTTCAGATGTCCACAGCGTTTGGGAAGTTAGGTTAGCTTGAATGTTAGTCCGCTACATCTGCTGCTGTCACGCTGCACGGTGTAGCGATGCTAACAAAGTACCTGTACGTTAAACACGATGTGATTTAGCATATTTTTAGTATCGATACTTCATTAAAAGAGCGATCAGAGCGCACGCGCTGCTCCGTTAAATGCTGTCTGCACGCGCAGCGCTCACAGAGAGCGTGAGTGATGCGTGCGCACAGGTGAGCACCCCCCCCCCCCCCGGCTGGCCCTCCAGCAGACAAGGGAAACGTTATGTGGCCCTCTCAGGAAAAAAGTTTGGGGACCCCTGCTATAAATAGAAACTATTTGCAGTTCGTGTTCCACAACCTTCATGTGACTCTTTAGGAATAAAACATGATGTATAAATATATAAATATATATATACATATATATAAATATATATATACATATATATATAAATATATGTAAATATATAAATATATATAGCCGTCTACGACTTGTGGCGCCGGAGGCCCAGCCAGAGCAGTAGCCGCTGGAGCCTCGAAGACTAATCTGCAATAAAGAGCAAAGCGTGGCGGCTTCTCGGCGTTGATGAGTTTTTAATTTTTTCCTCCATCTTGTGTCGCGGCGGCCCGCCGGCTCGCTCCCTCGGCCCGCCGGGGGAGAAAGGTTCCTACGCACTCCATAAAATGTCCCCGCAGTTATTGGAAAGATAATTCCACGCTGCTGGTGAAGCTCGATATGTTATTGTGTATTATTTTTTTTCCCATTAGAGGAAAGGGGGAGCGCCACATTGCAGCCATAACAATAAGACGCATTTATGTGCCACAATTAACGCCGTCTCCCCGGCGGCGCCGCCGGACTTTATTGTCCACAATAAAATAAACGGCCGCCACAGAAAGAGAGACATTCTATAAAGGGATGAAAGTAATAACAAATACATTTTTAAAAAGGGATTAGTGCTGTAGTTTTAATTTTTTTTATGGAAAGATTTTAAAAACAACATCGAAATGCAGCAGCTTCCCCAATAATATTGATGACTGTTCATCCGCATGATGCACAGGTCACATGTACAGCAGACAACACCAGATCATATTTATATTGATATATATTTATATGCATTGGCTCAGTGACGGACACGCAGCAACGTCTATGAAGATAATGCACAGAGCGGACACGCACGTCAAACTCTATGAATAATAAACTCAACGCAGAGCGGAGATGCATTTCATGTGGAAGATTGTAATGAAATGCAGCCGGGAGGGGGCCTGACCACCGGAGTGTATTCAGACCTCAAGGTCCCCATCCTGCTATGGAAACGATCCCAAGGTCACACATCCTGGTGTTTGTTGTCACTAAACAAGTATTTTCACAATAAAAGTCCCGTCTGTTATTGTCCGCATTAAAGTCACTTCACGGGCTTCAACCGGCTTCCACAAACTGAAATACTAAACTAACATTCACTCTCATGAACAGACACTACTTCACTTCTTGCCATTTACATTTGCATAGAGTAAACAGTCCCCCTATGCTTCATAATGTCAGGTTCTTGTGACGGGGTGAGGCTCAGGCACAGAGAGACAGGCTGGACGCAATATGAATAACAAAAAAAAGCACTCTTTAATGAGGCAAAACCGTTTACAAAAACACAAGGTCCAAACGGGACAGGCAGAGAATCCAGGTTCGGGGCAGGCCGGGTCAACAGGCAGAACCAGGAACACGGACAGGACGACGGGAAAAGGACACGGAACTAGAGACGACAATCCGACAGGAGACAAGGGAAAGACTGACACAATATATAGGGGGGAAACACAGGTGTACGACATCAGACTAACGAGACAAGAGGGGCTGAGGGCAGGTGCAGGCAATTAAACAATCAAGACAGAGACGACACAGAGGAGACATAGGAGACACGGAACATAGGAGACACGGAACACAGGAGACACGGAACACAGGAGAAACAGAACCGGGTGTTACATATAACACATTAACAACAATATCAATATTCTCCCTAATATTTCCTATTATAATATATTTCTATGTGTATTAATTTAAAGCTCAAGACTCCCTCTGTACATGTGCAAAATCTAAATAAACTCTTACAACCGAACAGTTCTTGATTCTTAAGAGGGAGGAAGAGTGAAGCTTGATGGGAGGGTTTTTTTCATGAAATGTAGTAAAACCCACAACAACAAAAAATTCTCCGCAGAGGCGTCGCCACGCGTCCACCTCGTTCATAAACAGCTGACTGTAATATTCAAGACGTGAATTCATCAACTGTGAGGAGAAAAAAACGTCAAGCACCAATTTATGAGCATCATTACGACGGGGGAAGAAATATTTGTCCAACAATCACTTTTTCGTGATGTATCGCTCCACCTTCCACGAGGAGGAGGAGGAGGAGTCTGTGCATCGCATGCTCTGAACACGTGTGAGGAGCACAAGATTATGCAGTTAATTGCAGTTGCAAGAGCTTCCTCAGAATCTGCATCATTTTTCTTTTTTTCTCCGCGTTTTCTTTTGTCCCACGAGCTGCAGAACGCGCCGACTCAGCTGTAAATATGTAAATATGGGCCCAGCTGCATAAAGACACTTTACATTAAGCCTCTTTAATGTGTTCAGGAAGAGGATATCTTATTAATATATGACGCATCTGCTCTAAATACACCGATAACACGGTCTAAAAAAATATATTTGCCCTTTCATTCCAAAAGACTGACAACTTAAGGTCAGTTCCACCGGCTTTATTAACACAACCTTTTCATGAATGAGAATATTTTTTCTATTTTTTTATTTTATGAATGCCTTTCAAAAGGTCAACATTTTAAATCTAAATGATTTCATCTCCGTCCCCCTTGAGACTCGCGGTCGTGACGATAAAAAAGAAAGAAAGAAAAAGAAATCACTGAATTGGCTCGAGTTTAAAAAAAACACAAAAAACTGCGTTGAAATCATTTTCTATGTGATCCAAGAAAATGAGACATTAATTCCTGTTTTGGAACCCGAAGGTCAACGGGACGATGACGACGTTCCGGGGACGAAGTAGTCTTAAGACGAGGTTATTAATAACACCACACTCTCAATCTGGATCTTCAATATATCACAAATATGAAATGACCCCGGCTAAATTTATGGATGGAAGGAGTCTCGCCGACGGCCTCGAGGCCTCGAGTCCTTGAGTCCTTGAGTCCTGCGAGGGAGTCGCTCCGAACGCCGGAGGGAGATTGTTTGTGCTTCCTAAGTAGAATCCGTATATTTTGACGAGGATGAGTCGTATCTGGCGTCGGGCTTCACTGGGTATTGATGGACTCGTGTGTCTCTCTGGCGCAGGAGCAGCTGCTCCAGCTCATATTTCGTATTGATTATCTGGGGCACAATTGATAGCCGGTGCCACCATCTTGTGAAGTCCGACCCGGCGGCTGCAGCCGTCAACCGAGGAGGCTCCTCCTCCTCCTCCTCCTCCTCCTCCTCCTTTTCTCTGAATCTCTCTCTGGCTCGTCTGCATTATTCAAACCCCCCCTGGACCAAGTCTGCTCCGCCGTCCAAACCCACATCATTTGATTTGTTAACGATGCGGAGCAGTTTTTCAATCGGCGTCATCGGGGTCGGGGGTCGGGGGTCGGGATCCTCCCGCTGATGGATCGTAAGCAACGGGTCTCATTTCTAGAAGCTGGCGCCCGCCTGAGAGGGAGCGAGTTCTTCTTCGTCTGGATCCCACGTCCGGCCACACGCAGCCGGAAGGCTCGACGGGGAGCGCCTCGGGAATGTCGACGCATGGAAACGAGGAGATTCAGTTCTGAGTTTGTAGTCCAGAGACGTCGAAGACTTTAAACCCGCCGCTAAACATGTTAAACAACATGTTTAACATGTTGTTAAACATGTTAAACAACATGTTGTTTAACATGTTTAACATGTTGTTTAACATGTTAAATCGTTAAACTTGAGCCGTAGTTCACAGAAAAGAGACTGACCCCCGTGGTTTGTTTGTCGGCTACATCTTTCGTCAGTTATTATTACATCATATTTGTTGTTTACATTGTGCATATTTCTTTTCATTCTTTTTTCACGGTATTGCGTAACCTGTTTTTACAAATGTACAGAAGTAGCACAAATATTTCCCTGGGGTGATTAATAGTAGAATCTACCTATCCATCTATTCATCTATCCATCCATCCATCTATCCATCTATCCATCCATCCATCTATCCATCTATCCATCCATCCATCTATTTATACACCTGTCCATATATCTTTACATCTATCCATCCATCTATCTATCATTTTATCATCCATCTACCCATCCAACTATCCATTCATCCATCTATCCATCCATCTATCTATCTATCCATCCATCTACCCATCCAACTATCCATTCATCCATCTATCCATCCATCTATCTATCATTTTATCATCCATCTACCCATCCATCTATCCATTCATCCATCTATCTATCCATCTATCCATCCATTCATCCATCTATCCATCTATCCATCCATCTATCTATCATTTTATCATCCAACTATCCATTCATCCATCTATCCATCCATCTATCTATCTATCCATCCATCTACCCATCCAACTATCCATTCATCCATCTATCCATCCATCTATCCATCCATCTATCCATCCATCTATCTATCATTTTATCATCCATCTACCCATCCATCTATCCATTCATCCATCTATCTATCCATCCATCTATCCATCCATCTATCTATCATTTTATCATCCATCTACCCATCCATCTATCCATTCATCCATCTATCTATCCATTCATCTATCCATCTATCCATCCATCTATCATTTTATCATCCATCTACCCATCTATCTATCCATCCATTCATCCATCTATCCATCCATCCATCCATCTATCTATCCATCTATCTATCTCTTTCTCCATCTATCCATCTATCCATCTATCCATCCATCCATCTATCTATCCATCTATCTTTCTCTTTATCCATCTGTCCCTCTTCATATTCTTTAAAGGAGTTATTAAAGAGTTGTTGAAGAGATGTTTATCCGGTCAAACGTTTCCTCGTCTTCTGACGTGCAATGAAGTCGCTCCATGAACGACAAACATTCCCCAACAGCTGAACCTTCGCGTCTCGTCCGGGACGAACGACCTCGAGCCGACGGTGGCGTCCGCTCGCCCGTCTGAGTAACCGCCGCGCGGCGACCACGCCCGGCGTTGCTCGTGGAAGAAGCCCCGCCCCCCGGACGAGTGAAATGAACAAACCCCTGAGACGGAGCTGTCGGTTTATGACTCTCCCCAAAGTGCTCGCCGACGCCCTCTGTGGGTCGAGAGCCTCGTTTCACCGCGAGACATCGCTGTGGACCACGGAGCGCCGCCACGGGAACGCTCCCTCCTTCCTCCTCCTCTCCTCCGGCAACAGGCCGACTCCTCCCAGTTCATAGCAGGAAGTGAGGTGCATCAGACGCCCAGCCAGCCTCTCTCTCTCTCTCTCTCTCTCTCTCTCTCTCTCTCTCTCTCTCTCTCTCGCTCTCTCTCGCTCTCTCTCTCGCTCTCTCTCTCTCTCTCGCTCTCGCTCTCGCTCTCTCTCTCTCGCTCTTGCTCTTTATCTCTCTCTATATATATATATATCTAGCTCTCGCTTTTTCATCTCTCTCTCTATCTTTATCTATATATATATATCTCCTTCTCTCTCTCTATCTCTCTCTCTATCTCCCTCTCTCTGTATATCTCTCTATCTCTCTCTCTCTCTCTCTCTCTCCTGAAGACACCAGGGAGGTGAAGCTGAGTCGGGATTTGAACTCCCGAGTCAAATTATAAAAAAGGCCGATGACATTAATATCACACGAGATTTGGCAGCTCCTAAGTACCAGAATGGAGACAGTAGGGGGGGGGGCACATCACCGTCAGTCAGCCTTTTCCTCTCTCCCCATCCCTCTCTTCCTCTCTGCCGGTGTGTCACATGACGTTCGGGGCCCTTGATAAGATGCCTCCTCTTCATAGAGATCGGCTGAACAACAGGGTGTCTTTTTTTGTGTTGTTAAAAAAAGAAAATCTCAAAATAGAAAAAGGGATGTTAATGTTTTGCACTTTGTTTTGTCGGTGTTCACATGAAGCAGAGACTTCTATACAACCAGAGGAGTCGCCCCCTGGTGGTCAGGAGAGAGAATGCAGCTGGAAGACTTGATCTACAATTGCTTAACTTTTCCGACCCGGAGGTTGACCTCTCGGCCTTTGAAGGTCAAACTCGACAGTTTGTGCTTCACTAGCAGATCTGATGATAATGATAATAATAATAGTGTTATGGTTTTTCTAGACTGTGGCGCAGTGATAACCCTCGAGCACGTTATTTTTGCCGTCTTCTTTTACATCGCTTTTGCATTCATTCCAGGTTGAACCGTTGAAACAAGATACCGTTTTCTAAACTTTACCTGCTTCCAACTTTCCATCCGATTGAGTCGCCGACGGCACACGCCAGCGAGCTGAAAGCGTCCCGTCCTAAAGTGACACCCCGTAAGGGGGTTGAGGAGATTCTACCTCTCCGCCCCTCTTCGTGTCACCTTCACTCGAGAACAGACTTTTCTCTATTTTCCCATTCCTGCCGCGGAGCGATCCCCGTTGATCACGAGGGGAGCGCCGACATCGAGGCTTTCCGTCTGAGAGCGGAACGCGCCGATAAAGCCGGAGGACGAGCGCCGCCGAGCACGCAAGAGGCACTTGTGCCGTAAGTGAAGCGGAGAGTGCGAGGAAATTCTGAGTGCCTCGGATCGGTGAGAAATTCTTGCGGCGGGGGTAAAAATGACGGACGTCTTTTCAAAAGATTTATGCAGGAAAACGAAGAGAAGGAAAAACCGAAGTGCGGCATCTTTGAAGGGAGAAGCCTCTCGTCCTTCTGATGCAAGTTTGTAAAAAAAGCACTGAATTAAATATTTCTCCAAACCAGCTTTGCCCTTGACGAATCTACTGAGCGTCGGCTATTATGAGTCGATCGGTTTCTTTCCTTCTGAACCGGTGACACCGAGCGGGATTCTGCTCTCTCGGGTCCCTCGAGTGTTGTGTTTATGTTTGGCTGGAGGCAAGGCCGCAAATTAATGGAGCAACGGCAAAAAGATGAGACCGAGAGAGAGAGAGAGCCAGGAAAATAAATAGAATAAAGCGGGTAGGTAACGAAACGACGTCTAGACATTCGGGAGAAGGTCCCTTCGTCACGAGGTTGTATTGCAGCCTTCAGGAGACATCGTCACGCTGTCGATCACGGTCTTCACAGGTCCCTTGGGTTGGTATGCGAGGACCGGAAGGGACCAGATCCCTTTCAGTCTCATCCGGTCTGGTCGGGTCTCGTTGTCCGGGTCCGGGTCCTGTCTCAATGTGTCTCGGACCCCGATGGCTTATTGGATGACGTCGTCCGCCGGCTGATTGGTGGAGGATGATGCTGATGATGGTTTCTCTCCATTGGTTCTGGATCAGGTTGAACTATCCAGAGGTTTTTCCCTGTCGGGTCTGACGCTTGGGTCCATTGTGGATTCAGACCCCTCTTTTCATTTTAGAAAACACGTCAGGTTTCTACTTTGACTTGAGCTAAACTCTTGGGATCCGTGGAGAGTTTAAAGGCTGTAAGAATATAGAGAAATCCTTAAAGTCTTGTTTTGGTAAAAAATATTTATTTGCCTCTCCTGAAAATCTCTCGCAAAGACGACTCACCGACAGTTAAACGCCTCCTCCGAATATTAAATATGGAAGTATTGATCTTGTCCAGAGTTTCAAATTCGCCCCGTGACCAGATTTAAACACGAAACCCCCCCAGCCCCAAAAAACAACAGACGAGTTCTACGTTACCGTTGCCTCTGATGCTGAAAGCTTTATGAAGGAAACGAAACCCGGAGGTCTCGTTGCTGCGGGAAGCTTCAGCTTCAAGTCCTCATTTAAAAAGTAGGACCTCCTACGCATTCGTCCTCTCTGGGGGCCTTCTAGCCCCGCCCCCTTCCAGTCCACGCCGTTATCAACCAGCAGCATTGGCTGTTGTCCGACAGGGGGGGGGGCTTCAACAGGCAGGTGCTGGGCTCTGACATCAGACCCCCCCCCCCCCTCATTGTCCTCGGCCCCGCTAATCCCTCCTTTGTGAGCGATTAGCGATATCCTGGATGCAAAAAAAAAAAGCGGGTGAAGAGGCCACGGCGCCGGGTGGGAACGCCGCCATGGATGAACACGGACAAAAGCGGCGTCGCGAGCGGCGCTGTCTGCTTTCATTACGCTGACGCTCCGGCGGCGCCGCGTGTTGTCGGCCCGATACGCGCCGCAGCTGACGGGCAGCGGCTGGTCAATTTGGTGGGCGGGTCAGCTCTTTGTCTGGATCCGGGGTGGCCCCGACCGAGGGGGGGGGCAGACCGATGGGGGGGGGGCTTTTTAAACGGGCGAATAAAAAAAAATATATACTCGAGCATATGTTCATTGAACACAGAGAGAGAAAGAGAAAGGGAGCGAGAGGAGGAGAGGGAGGGAGAGAGGGAGTGAGGGAGAGAGAGACTGAAGACACGATGAACACAAATGCAGCCCGGAGCCGATTTCGAGACAGAGACGGGGAGTTACTTGTCTAACTTAAGACCAGATCATCATCATCATCATCATCATCATCATCATCAGAGTTCTATGTCGGGCAGTGATTTCGGGCCCTCGGGTTCTTTAAGCCCCCCCCCCTGACGACCTGAGCCCACATCGCGGCATCGGGGCCCTTATGAATTATTCACGCGGTCCATATATATATATATACATATATATTTTTAGATATATATATAAATATATATATATACATATATAATATAGATATACAGTATATGCAAATTTGCAGCAACCTGACACTTTTTTTTTTTTGCGGTGCCCGGAATAAAACTGAATAGTCAACATGTGAGCGTTGGTTTGTCTTTGTGGCTCAACATGAGTCAACATGAAGAGACGAAAAAAAGAACAATCGGCAATATTAATATCTCCCGCCGGGCTGAGTCGGCACGAAGACGAACGCCGTGTCGCGTGTTTTTTGGAGCCCCGTGAGCGCCGTCCCTCCGCGAGGCTCTTCTGGCGTCTCGTTAGTTATTCGCGGCGTGTTCCGTGTACCGGGTACGTCGCGTTGCAGAATGGTAATTGCTGTTTTTCGCAACCGGAGTAAAAAAGACGGCAAATGAGGCGGTGCAGAAAAAAAAAAAAGGCCTACAGATGGCGAATGACCTTCCCCGGGTTCTTCAAGCAATTAAGTGTCCCCTCTCTCTCTCTCTCTCTCTCTCTCTCTCTCTCTCTCTCTCTCTCGAGCGCCTGCCGCTGGTGTTTACTCACGCTCATCAAGACAAACACATCACAGGCATTAAATACATTTAGGACGGCGTCCGGTCCGTCCCGACGGCGTCCGGAGGCTGAACTGTATCTCGTCTCTCGGTGCTTCAGACCTTCTTTTTCTTTTTTTAACGGCTCGGGAAGCTAATATCACCACGCGTGATATCGACGTGATATCAAGTTAAAAGTTATTTTTCTTCTTTTTTCACACCATTTTAAGCATTTATTCGACTTCTTTGTCTTATTTGCTATTTTTACTACTATTTATTTCTTTCAACATGAAGAAAAGGGTCCTCGATATTTTTCTCGGCTCTTGGCGGTGTTTTCTGATTCATGGAGCGATGCAAAGAGATATTTCCAAAATTCCTTCCGTAAAAAAACATTTACAAAATGAAACAATCGTTTTTAAACTTGTATCCATCAAACGTTCACATTTCTGTTCTGTAAATGTGAGACAATGAGCACATTCAATAAGTCAATGTCTAATTCACACATCCAATCATCACGTTTCAGAAAACGTGTCACGGAAAAACATAATAGTCGTAATATAAGTAATTATGGTGATATAAATATATATATTTATTTCTACCCTATTCACCTCCCATTAACTTCACATTATTTGAACTCAACCCTTCACACCTGACGGAGAAGTTTGGATAAAGAGCATCTCTGCTATTTTTTTCTCTAATTTGAAAGTGATGGTGTAGCGGTGGTTCGATAACGACACGATGACATCACGGACTCTCCACAGCTTCTGGTTCTGAACCCGTGACACACGACCGTGTGATGGCGGGCGAACCTCGGGCGAACCTCGAGCCCCGGTGCTGCATCTTCTGATGACAGCGCCGTGATTCGTCGGATCCTCGGGGGGGGGGGGGTCGTCCCGCAGCATAACTCGTTTATGGAAAATTGATTGATTGGAGCGAAATTGGAGAAGCATCCAGTGCGGTTTGATTGAATTGTGAGTAATGGCGGCCCGGGACGTCATATATAACCTTCCCCGTCTCCTTCCCCGTCTCCTTCCTCGTCTCCTTCCCCGTCTCCTTCCCCGTCTCCTTCCCCGTCTCCTTCCTCGTCTCCTTCCCCGTCTCCTATTATTATTATTTATTTTTACTCACTTTTTTAATTTAGTTTTTTGAACATCATGACATCAAACATCAAAGGGTTTCTAGTATATCATAAAATCTGTTTTCATGAGAAATGTTATCCCTTATTAATTATTATTATTATTAATTCCATGTCCATTCAAGCTGTGGAAGCTGCTTTCTTTCCCGTTGACGGGTGGAAAGCCCCCCCCCCCCCCCCTCACACACACACACCTGAAAGGAGTCGTGGATCTGGATCCCGAGGCGTCTCTCCGTTCTGAGAGGCTCACAGATACGGATTCATTGTTTCTATTCATATTTCAGAGTGAATGGAGGTGCAGATGGAGATTTTTTTTTTCACCTCGCGTTACACATGATCAAAATGACAAAAGGAAACATTTCCATCACAACGGGATCCCGGGACGATGAGGCTGATGCCGTCATACGACAATTTCAAAAGATGTGCTGAGGCGGCGTTTCTTCCATTGATGGATTATTATCCTCCATTCGTGGAGTCGGAGCGGCCCGGAAGGAGCGGATGCTCAGGTTCTCCCCCGGTTGCCTTGGCGATCACCTATACGATGCCTTTGGGTACCATTGGGTACCACTCCCCCCCCCCCCCTCCCTTTCCTTCTACCGTGTTACATCCCCACTGCGCGGCGCCACCATCAGCCTGAAAGATCATCAGGACTTCATTACCCAGATGTCAATCTGCCAAGGCCTCACACACACACACTCACACATACACACTCACACACACACACACACACACACACTCACACACACACACTCACTCACACACTCCGCTTCACCACCCGTCGCACCGCGGTAGTTAATGTGATGTATCGGGACTTGTCGGAGGCGTTGGGCGTGTACCGGGAGAAGCACCGACCGTTTATTACGAGTCTGACGGAGGAGAGTCGGGCGGAGCGAAGCCGCTCGCGTCCTCGCTCCGTCGCTTTTTTTTAAGGACGGAGGGATGGATGGAGGGAGTTGGAGAGAGGAGAAGACGTGATGAGGTCCAGAGGGAGGAGGGGGAGCGGAAGTGAAGGGGAGAGTGATCTGAATGGAAAGGAGGGGGGGGAGAGAGGGGGGGGGAGACGAGGAAGACGAGGAGAACGCCAACGAGTGCGTGACCCATGGAGTCTGGTAAGCGAATGATGAGGAGCTCCGCCCTCAACGCTCCGCCCTCGACGCTCCGCCCTCAACGCTCCGCCCTCGGCGCTCCGCCCTCGGCGCTCCGCCCTCGACGCTCCGCCCTCGACGCTCCGCCCTCGACGCTCCGCCCTCGACGCTCCGCCCTCAACGCGTCGCCCTCACCCTTAAATAGAAGACAAAGGGCGCGATTCTACTTTTGACCTGCGAATTAAAGATGGAAGCGCGCCGCCCGGGAGGCGGGAAGTGAGGGCGCACCCCCCCCCCTCTCCCCCTCCCCCTCCCCCTCCTCCTGCGAGTCAAAGCAGAGGGAATAGAGAGTGGTTACTCCCCGTGGGAAGTAATTAGCACAGACAGTTTTTAGTGTTGACACCGCTGGCTTAGAGAAGGAAAATGCCTCGGGAAAACATTCCAGTGCCAATTTGAAGAGATGTTTGACCCCCCCTCTCTTCTGTGTGCTTAGGAAGTGTTTTATTTGTCTCTGTCACAGCAGAACGGAATGAAGAGGAGCGAAGCGTTTGTTGTAAAGCCGACTCCCTCCGGTCGGCGGCTCGGCCTCAGGACGTTTACATCGTTGTTGTTCTACTTCAAGTTTAACTTGTTGTTCCGCTACTTCTTAAGGTTTTGTAAGGTATTCTGAAACTGGGCACTACGCAGATGGTGGAAAACAGGCTTCCGGACGCGCGTGGATTAAGTTATCAACATTTAATGCCAGGAAATGTGAAACAAACATTCAAAGCGCTCTTTCCTCGTGTCCCGGCTCGGGAGCTCAGCCTTTCCCCTCGGGGCTTACCTGTGAAAAGAGAGCGAGCTCTCTAAAAACACGCTGTTTCATAATCCTCTCTTGCGCCGGTCGAAACGTCACTTCCGGTTCCGACGCTTTCACAATAAGAATCCCGTCAATTAAAGTCACCTTCACAATAAAAGTCTCTTGTTATTGAGAGTCACTTCGCGGATTTCAACCGGCTTCGTCAATCTATAATACTAACATACAGTCACTCTCATGCAACATACATTAATTCTTGCCATTTACATTTGCATAGAGTAAACATTACCCCTATGCTTCATAATACATTAATAACAATATCAATATTCTCCTTAATATTGTCTATTATAATATCTTTCTATATGTATTAATTTAAAACATAAGACCTCTGCAGATGTTATCAAAATAAACTATTACAACTTAACAATCCCTCCTTTTATACTTATCCAATAGTATAAACAACCCAGTAATAGCCCTTTTATTTTGACCCTCTATGTAAACAAACATTGTACAACATTTTAATTAGCACTCATTATCATTCAGCATCCCTGTGGAAGAAGAACATCACTCCCTCCTTGCATCCCTGCTTCTCAAGGAAACTAAATAACACTCAGTGTCAGTGTGAATGTATTCATCACACAGGTGAAAAATCTTGCTGTCCTGATGGTTCCGGTTGATGTAACGTGTGCACTGTCTAAGTGTCTCTGTGCAGGTGTCTGTGCATCCCTGTGAATCCAGTCCCTCCGCATACATGCTCTGCAACTCCAGTATTCCTCCAAGCAGATTGTCAATGATGGTTGCGATCGTCCCACTCAGCTGAGGGAGCATGAACTACTGCGTCCACAGACTGCAAGCAGTTAACTGTCTACCAGCAATTCACACTCACTAAATCTCAGCTGAGGACTTCTCAAGGATCTCGGCTTACATGCAGCTACCTGCATGCAGTGGTTCTCTGCCGTCATCCAAAAGGTCGATGTCTCTCTGGAACCTGTCTCATACCTCCCGGGCGTCCCAGCCCCTGGGGAGATATTATTCCTCATGGTTTTCACTGGCTGAGCCGTTGGTCCTTCGGTGGATTCGCATATCCACATGATGTCATCTGTTCCTCTTCCTCTTCTCCGAATGGCATCGCAGGGGTCCTCAGGATGGCTCTCCATCTGCTCCTCAGTCTCTCTGAGCCGGTGATGACGGTGTCCGATGCTCCTGTGGGCAGCTCCTCATGGCAGGTCCTCACAGCAGGCAGTCAGCACACAATGGACGATGCTGGAGCGTCAGGTGTAGCTGTTGGAGAAAATGAGAACACAACACAACACAGCGGCCACTAGGGCGGCTCTATACAGAATGTGACACTTGACTATGAAAAATTGTCTATATTTTAATTTCTATATTTAATAAGTATCTAATACTTTCTAGGCTTGAATTCGCAATTTTTAACTGAGTCGGAGGAGCAGCTTCTCACCCCGTCCAACAGAGTCTCAATTACTTATCCAATCCAATCTAACTTTATTTATCTTTACCGGTTATGATAAATGTAATTGATCCTATCTATGGCCCTTGACTAGGGCATAGAAATATTCAAATCCTACTAGGATCTGATAGCAGGCAGGTATTCGTCCAGCACCCTCCTTTCTCGTGCTCGAACCCTAAAACAGATCGAGGGCACTCTGAGGTCCTTGCAATGACTCCAGAGCACCCCATTCGCCTGGACTTAGTCCACTGGCTCCTGGTGGGCTCCGGTAACCTGCTCAAAGAAAAAACTTAACTCTGGTTAGTTCATTCCTCAAATAATCTCCAAAGCCACGCCATGAACTCTGCTATCCCCTCCCTGGGCGATAGTCTGCTCCTGTGAATGTGTTCTCTAGATATATTTCTTCATGTAGGTGCTTGTTTCTGAATGTGTTAAGTGTTTGGTTGCAAAGCTGTGCCAGCCAGACATGATCACTCCTCGAACGCCACATCTCGGTACCAGCCACAACTGTCTCTGCATCTTCCATCCCTCCTGCAAGAGACTTTTATTGTGAAGGTGACTTTAATTGACGGGATTCTTATTGTGAAAGCGTCGGAACCGGAAGTGACGTTTCGACCGGCTTCGTCAATCTATAATACTAACATACAGTCACTCTCATGCAACATACATTAATTCTTGCCATTTACATTTGCATAGAGTAAACATTACCCCTATGCTTCATAATACATTAATAACAATATCAATATTCTCCTTAATATTGTCTATTATAATATCATTCTATATGTATTAATTTAAAACATAAGACCTCTGCAGATGTTATCAAAATAAACTATTACAACTTAACAGTTTGATTTTGACTTCTGAAAGAACGATTGTTGTTTCCTTTTTTCTTTTTTTCACATCCATTTCTTCGTCTCCTGCGTGGATGAAGCAGCAGGACCCCGACCTCTCTTTGACCTTTGACCTCTCCCGCGCATTAATCCATGCGCGGCGCCTTTTTCGTTGTCATGTTTTTTTCCTCCAGGTCATAGAGAACAACAACAACAACAACTGCATTATCTGTAACTTGAAGAGCCAGCTGTACTTTCTTTTTTCATTTTAACATTAACTTGAAGGTCTTGGGACTTTTAAAAGTAAAACTAGTAAAAAAACAATTGTGAAGCTTAATCATGAGCAATTGTTTACATATTTTGAAGGGGAAGAGATATTCTTCTTAGTTATTAATGGGTTGGCCCAACTCTGGGACACTCATCATTTATTTATTCCCTATTATTTATTTATTTATTTTTGCCCATAGTTTCAACGGCCCAAAACGGTTAAATGTTTTCTATATCTGGTTAAATATATATCTATATATATCTATACTTTTATATTTGAATTAGAATTATAAGAGAATAGTAGAAGACAACAGCTCACAGGAAATATAGTTAACGGTAAATTTATATATTCCTTGACAATATGTTTTTACTGAAAGTGACATGACTTCCTGTCACATTGTTTACGGGACAAACCATTTGTTTGAGTTGCAGGGGGATCTGTATATTATTAAACTGAGATAATCATATAAATAAACTCATTAAACTATTAAATGTTAAAAGTCAATTGCAAAATAGATAATATTATTTAAGTACCTGAAAAAAAAATGATTGCAAAAACTTTTTTTTAGCATCATGACAGTTTTAAGCCAAATCATTTTTAGTTTGAAAGAATATGATCAATCCATTCACCTGATTCATTGCTTCCCTTTTTTTCCTTTCTTTAATGTCCTGCTTCACTTTCCCCCCCGAGTCCCATTTTGAATAAATTCAAAGTTTATACGGTTCTAAAATCTTTTTAGTCGTTGATATCCAAATCACCCGGTTCACTCATCATCAGAGCACTTCTGGAATGGCCGGCTGCGAATGTGGTCATTTGCCAACCTTAATGGATGTTTCAAGACATAAATCTCGGTAAAAATAGTTTTTTTTGCGGCTCGAGTCACGAGGTGGAAGCAATTCGATCAAAGGGTGTTATAATTCAATCTGCTCATTGTACCTTTACTACTTACCTTCATTTGTAAGGTAAACACACAAAATAAGTTATTTGTGCCTAATATTATACATACTACTCAGATGTTGGGTATTGTAATATCTCATAAAGGCTGTTTTACAGTAAAGTGATTTTAATTTTCCTTTATCCAAAGACTAATTCTCCGCCTTAGTCGTGATACATTTTAGAAAATCTCAGTGTAAATATTTTTCTTAAAAGCACCTAAAGTCAACCCTATACATGTGTTGCAATATCAATATGTTGGTATATTTGGGTCAATATATATTATAATTTAAATGTTTCTGCATATTACCCATCTCAGTTTTAGACTGTTTGCATCAACTTGGTACCAAATCATAAGTTTGACGCCTTTCTCTCTTCACCAGTTGTGTTTATTTTCATAACATCAACAACGTAGTTCATGATTCAGTCACAGTGAAGAATTGGGTCACAGCGTTTCGTTGTGTTGACGTGACCCCGTATGGCATAATAGTCACCAGAGCCTGCAGGACGGGGAAGTACAATTACACAGATCAGTGTGTGAGTGTGTGTGTGGGGGGGGGGGGGGGGGGGGGGCGTAGTCATGCATTTGTTCAATTGTCCACATGAATATACATCGATGTGTATTGTTGATGCCTACGAATAGACACTCTATCGCGGATTATCGTTTCCATAAACGTCCTGTTGTTTGTTGCGTGGCGTTTGAGGATCACACTTAATCAGTTGTGCGTTGTGTGCGTTGTGTGCGTTGTGTGTGCTGCAATGGGCGTCCCACGTCCTGTGGCTTTAACATCCCGCGTGACACGCGTGTGCAACTGTTTGGAGTTCTTACACAAGAAAATTAATAATCAAATATGGCAAAAAAAAGAACACATTTGCACCCCGTACTAAATTTGAGATATGGTAAAAAAGAAACATATTTGCACCCCGTACTAAATTGGAAATATAGTTTTTTTTTTAAAGGAACAGATTTGCACCCCATACTAAATCACAAATATAGTAAAAATTATACATATTTGCACCCCGTACTTAATCACAAATATGGTTAAAAAAGACATATTTGCAACCCGTACTAAATTGTAAATATGGTCAAATGTAACATGTTTGCACCCCGTACTAAATCACAAAGATAACATTCCTTCGATTCCTCCTCTGAGGTATCTGTCGGCGTTGTCCGGTACCGCGGCTCTGGATGCTATTGCGTCATGTCAAAACGTCCGTCTGTGTTTCTACACTTCAGTTTAAACGTTCCACAGGCGCCGCGATGCCGCCAGTCACACGGCAATGACAGCTGGCGAGGGGGATGGACATGTTCTGTTTGCTTGATTGATTAATGAGGCGTTGAGCTGCGAGCGCCAGGCACAACAACATCTTCCCCCCCGATAACACACGAGACAGACATGGGACTTTATTCCTCTTATTTACCAATGGCTGGTTGGTCAGAGTGCCTGGAGTGTTGCTGATAAATGTTCAAACAAGGTGTTAACAGTAAAAATATGTTTTTAAATATGCACCAGTAAAGTATATCAACCTGGCGTCATGATGGCGTTCAAAGTGGCTCCTGATTTATACCTGAGAATAAAGTCCTGTGTTCAAATGTAGTTTTCATACATTGGTTACGTTGAAGTGCCTTGAAGCTGCATTCTCTCTCCTGACCACCAGGGGGCGACTCCTCTGGTTGTATAGAAGTCTATGCTTCATGTGTTAAAGCTGCATTCTCTCTACTGTCCACCAGGGGCGACTCCTCTGGTTGTATAGAAGTCTATGCTTCATGTGTTAAAGCTGCATTCTCTCTCCTGACCACCAGGGGCGACTCCTCTGGTTGTATAGAAGTCTATGCTTCATGTGTTAAAGCTGCATTCTCTCTACTGTCCACCAGGGGGTGACTCCTCTGGTTGTATAGAAGTCTATGCTTCATGTGTTGAAGCTGCATTCGCTCTTCTGACCACCAGGGGGCGACTCCTCTGGTTGTATAGAAGTCTATGCTTCATGTGTTAAAGCTGCATTCTCTCTACTGTCCACCAGGGGGTGACTCCTCTGGTTGTATAGAAGTCTATGCTTCATGTGTTAAAGCTGCATTCGCTCTTCTGACCACCAGGGGGCGACTCCTCTGGTTGTATAGAATTATATGCTTCATGTGTTAAAGCTGCATTCTCTCTAATGTCCACCAGGGGGTGACTCCTCTGGTTGTATAGAAGTATATGTTTCAAATCTTAAAGCTGCCTTCTCTCTCCTGACCACCAGGGGGCGACTCCTTTTGTTGTATAGAAGTCTTAAAGCTGCATTCTCTCTCCTGACCACCAGGGGGCGACTCCTATGGCTGTATAGAAGTCTTAAAGCTACATTCTCTCTCCTGACCACCAGGGGGCGACTCCTTTTGTTGTATAGAAGTCTTAAAGCTGCATTCACTCTCCTGACCACCAGGGGGCGACTCCTTTTGTTGTATAGAAGTCTTAAAGCTGCATTCTCTCTCCTGACCACCAGGGGGCGACTCCTTTTGTTGAATAGAAGCCTATATGAATGACTTCTTTGTGAGTCCATACAAAGATGACTCTCTCTTGATTCACTCTCATATCAGATGACGTTTTTTTTGACAAGCACAAATCAATTCCATCAGCAGGCCGTCGTTTCCCTCTCAGAGAGACGCAAGAACACACCGTCATGTCACTCTAACGCTCTGTTGTCAGTCAATAACTGACATCATTATATTCTCTTGGTTATTTTCTCTTGTCACAAACAACCGCGGATGAATACGGGTTTCGATTATTTTTTCCACTGAGCATGTTTACAGTTTAAAACCACGAGGCGGTGATCGGCGACGCTCTTGGAGACACAATCAATAGTTTCACCTTGCTGAGGAAGAAGAGGAAGAGGAAGAAGAAGAAGAGGTTGGCACATGTTGGAGGAAATGGAATCCGATGGCATTTACAGTTAAATATATTGACACGTTTCCCCGGGACACGGCGCCAGAGAAGTCGGATTGAGTTTCCCAAAATAAGTTAAGAAGGATCTCATCTCATTGCCTTCAGAAGGATCTCATTGCCTTCAGAAGGATCTCATCTCATTGCCTTCAGAAGGATCTCATTGCCTTCAGAAGGATCGCATTTCCTTCAGAAGGATCTCACTGACTTCAGAAGGATCTCATTGACTTCAGAAGGATCTCATTGACTTCAGAAGGATGTCATTGACTTCAGAAGGATGTCATTGACTTCAGAAGGATCTCATTGCAATATTAGACTGGCGGCTAATGGATGGCGGTTAATTGATTCTTAATGATGAAGACAGACGAGTGAGACACTCAACATACACGGAGCGCAAAGCAACGACTATGCTAATTATGACAATTTCGCACAATTGCGTGAGTACGTAATAATCACTCGGGACCCATTGGGTCCATTTCTGAGTATTTTCTGGGCCCCTTAAGCGTCACACATATTTTTCTCCAGTGTGACGTAACCCACGGGCGGAGGAAGTTCCGCTCCACCACCGCGACATGAACTGTCCTCTGACCTTCGCCCCCCCCAGTGGAGAGCACCCCCCCAACCCCCCCACACACACACACCCCACCCCCACCCCAGTTGAAGCCGGAGAAAGTGGCCTAATGGTCCGTGGCTGCCAGGGAATATGTGTCAGGGGGGAAAAGTGAGGTGTGTTTTTTTCCGAGTCAAAGAAGCATGACACTGAGCAGCACTGAGGGTGTGTAGAGGGTGTGAGAGAGAGAGAGAGAGAGAGAGAGAGAGAGAGAGAGAGAGAGAGAGAGAGAGCTCATGGAAGCCCCGAGGCTCTTTGGGAACAATCTGGTCCTCCTGATGCTCCTCATCAGCCACAGTCCATTCCATATAATTCAGGGTATTTTTATTTTCTCCAACCTGGATTTTTCTGCTGGAAACTTCAACGGCTTGTTTATTTCCTTTCCACGAGTGCGAGGAAGAACTCTGTGTTTTTACACGATGGACATTCTACAGGAGGGACGCTCTACACGATGGACGCTCTACACGATGGACGCTCTACAGGAGGGACGCTCTACGCGAGGGACGCTCTACACGATGGACGCTCTACAGGAGGGATGCTCTACACGATGGACGCTCTACACGATGGACGCTCTACGCGATGGACGCTCTACACGATGGATGCTCTACAGGAGGGACGCTCTACACGATGGATGCTCTACAGGAGGGACGCTCTACGCGAGGGACGCTCTACACGATGGACGCTCTACAGGAGGGATGCTCTACACGATGGACGCTCTACACGATGGACGCTCTACGCGATGGACGCTCTACACGATGGACGCTCTACAGGAGGGACGCTCTACACGATGGACGCTCTACAGGAGGGACGCTCTACGCGAGGGACGCTCTACAGGAGGGACGCTCTACAGGAGGGACGCTCTACGCGATGGACGCTCTACACGATGGATGCTCTACGCAATGGACGCTCTACACGATGGACGCTCTACAGGAGGGACGCTCTACACGATGGACGCTCTACAGGAGGGACGCTCTACGCGAGGGACGCTCTACAGGAGGGACGCTCTACAGGAGGGATGTTCTACGCAAGGGACGCTCTACGTGAGGGATGCTCTACGCGATGGACGCTCTACGTGAGGGACGCTCTACGTGAGGGACGCTCTACAGGAGGGACGCTCTACGCGAGGGACGCTCTACGCGATGGACGCTCTACATGATGGACGCTCTCCACGAGGGACGATCTACGCGATGGACGCTCTACGTGAGGGACGCTCTACGTGAGGGACGCTCTACGCGATGGACGCTCTACACGAGGGACGCCCTACGCGATGGACGCTCTACATGATGGACGCTCTCCACGAGGGATGCTCTACGCGAGGGACGCACTACGTGAGGGACGCTCTACACGAGGGACGCTCTACGTGAGGGACGCTCTCCACGAGGGACGCTCTACGCGAGGGACGCTCTACGTGAGGGACGCTCTACATGATGGACGCTCTATGTGAGGGACGCTCTACATGATGGACGCTCTACACGATGGACGCTCTACACGATGGACGCTCTACAGGAGGGATGCTCTACGCGAGGGACGCTCTACACGATGGACGCTCTACACGATGGACGCTCTACAGGAGGGACGCTCTACGCGAGGGACGCTCTACACGATGGACGCTCTACACGATGGACGCTCTACAGGAGGGACGCTCTACGCGATGGACGCTCTACACGATGGACGCTCTACAGGAGGGATGCTCTACGCGAGGGACGCTCTACACGATGGACGCTCTACAGGAGGGACGCTCTACGCGAGGGACGCTCTACGATGGGCGCTACACGATGGACGCTCTACAGGAGGGACGCTCTACGCGATGGACGCTCTACACGATGGACGCTCTACAGGAGGGATGCTCTACACGATGGACGCTCTACACGATGGACGCTCTACGCGATGGACGCTCTACACGATGGATGCTCTACAGGAGGGACGCTCTACACGATGGACGCTCTACACGATGGACGCTCTACAGGAGGGACGCTCTATGCGATGGACGCTCTACACGATGGACGCTCTACAGGAGGGATGCTCTACACGATGGACGCTCTACACGATGGACGCTCTACGCGATGGACGCTCTACACGATGGATGCTCTACAGGAGGGACGCTCTACACGATGGATGCTCTACAGGAGGGACGCTCTACGTGAGGGACGCTCTACGCGATGGACGCTCTACACGATGGACGCTCTACAGGAGGGATGCTCTACACGATGGACGCTCTACGCGATGGACGCTCTACGCGATGGATGCTCTACAAGAGGGACGCTCTACGCGATGGACGCTCTACAGGAGGGACGCTCTATGCGAGGGACGCTCTACACGATGGACGCTCTACAGGAGGGACGCTCTACATGAGGGACGCTCTACGCGAGGGACGCTCTACAGGAGGGACGCTCTACAGGAGGGACGCTCTACGCGAGGGACGCTCTACGCGAGGGACGCTCTACGCGAGGGACGCTCTACGCGATGGACGCTCTACGTGAGGGACGCTCTACGCGATGGACGCTCTACATGATGGACGCTCTATGCGATGGACGCTCTACGTGAGGGACGCTCTACGTGAGGGACGCTCTACGCGATGGACGCTCTACACGAGGGACGCCCTACGCGATGGACGCTCTACATCAGGGGTGCTCAATACGTCGATCGCGATCGACCGGTCGATCGCGGCGACCTGCCAGTCGATCGCGGCGTAGTATTGGTAGATCGCATGACATAAAAAAAAATTGGCCCGCCCCCCTGTCACTTTCTCTATAGCGCCACATTACAGCAGCAGCATGTCACTTCTGTCTCTACGTGTTGCGTTAACAGTCCTCTGCCCGCCGTCTCGTGCGCCGCGGAGCTCCCGACACCGGTTTGCGCGCATCGGGACGGACGGAGCAAAGAAAAAGTCACTAGCACGCCCCCCCCCGTCAACAACTCTTCTCCGGTCGCGCGCGCGGTAGGTGAGCACACTTACTAGCACCCCCCCCCCCCAGTCGGTCGATCGCCTTGACTTGGTCACATAATAAGTAGCTCGCATGCTGAAAAAGTGTGAGCACCCCTGCTCTACATGATGGATGCTCTCCACGAGGGATGCTCTACGCGAGGGACGCTCTACACGAGGGACGCTCTACGTGAGGGACGCTCTACATGATGGACGCTCTCCACGAGGGACGCTCTACGCGAGGGACGCTCTACGTGAGGGATGCTCTACATGATGGACGCTCTACGCGAGGGACGCTCTACGGGAGGGACGCTCTACATGATGGACGCTCTACGCGAGGGCCGCTCTACGGTTCCCTCGCCGAGGGCGTCGGGACGGAAAGATTCAAGAGACCGTGCGTCTGCCAGAAGGAACCTCGGTACCGATGCACAGAACCGTCCCCCGTTCGCCACGTCGCGTTTTCGAAGCGAGGCGTTCAGGGTCACGCTCCTCGTCATGCGCCCCCCCCCCCTGTGTGTGTGTGTGTGTGTGTGTGTGCTGGTTCGAGCTGTCATAGTGGCTGATGCTACTTGTTTCTCCTCACCGCCGGTGCACAGCTCAGGTACCCCCCCCCCCACACCTCTCTGACAGCTTCTCCCCGGTTGTCGTCGCCCTTGGCAACACAGTCTCCTCCAGCACGGCGGTGCATTCAGGGCCCGCGGGGCGGCTGCAGGTGAACTAAAGCACAGACGCCGACGCTTAAAAATGCAGATTAAACGGCGTCACCGCGGAATAAATTGATTGATTGATTGATAGATATATTTATTTGTCGTTTGCCAGAGTACAGGTACAAAAGCATCGAAATTACAAGAAAGGGTGGATGAAAGATTACAGCATAACATGAGGGAAGAAGGCGAGAAAAAACACCAACCCCCCGACTGTGCCCCGAGAGGGGTACAGTGTGGGAGCAGGAAAAAAACACCTTAGCACATAAGCACATACATTTTAGACATGACTTGCAACGAGTAGGAGGGGGGGGGGGGAGGTAATCCAACAACTGGGTGATCTAAGCCCATCCATTGGGGCAGAAGGTAACCAGCACCGACAAGCAGCCAGCCGGTCCGGGCGCCATCACAGCAGCGCCAGCCACAGCCCGTCCGGTCACACTGGGGTAAAAAGCAGGCGAAGGCGTGGGATGGGGAGGGGGTAGTGAATGCAATCAGTATTATTGAAAGTTCGTGTGTGCGTGTTCTGGTATGTCGTCCTCCCCCAGGCCACAACAGACAGAGTTCTCAGTCCGCAAGATGGTCGTTGCCATGGAGATAGCCTTGAAAGGTCCTGGGAGAAAACAACCACAGGTGTCTGTGGATAGGGGGAAGGAATGAGAGATTCTCACTTCAGTGATCTTCAGGGGAGTTGTTGTTCCAGTAACGGCCTTGGCCAAGGCCCGTTCTGGTTGAGGGAGCCGAAAGCAGATAAGATTGGGATTGTTTGGTCTTCCAGCAGCTACATCCAATTTGCGCACCTACTATTCCACCACTTTCCTCCCATTTTTCAAATCGATCCAATTTCGTCGGGCAGCCTTAGGGGGCTTTTAACGGCTGTCACCGTTTCCTTAATTTTCCGATAAACCAGGGCAACGCCAAATCCAAACAGCAGAAATCCTATAATCATAGTTCCGAATAGGTAGATGTCATCTACGTCCTCCACGGAAAGGGCTGCTAGGCACACGACACGTCCATCGTGTAACCAGCTGCAACGTCCCGGCAGGACGGGCAGGTTCCCCGAACCCAAGCTTCGCCGAGAAGACGGTGTCAATTGCGTTGAGAGACCAGTTGATCAGATGATCAGTTGATCGGTCCATGGTTTTTAGTTCGAAGAGCGATGAGGAGAGAGTCTCTCAAGTATAAAACAAGACAAGACATGACGAGAGAAGCCAAGCAGGGAAGGGAAGGTCATGGGGAGGAGAGGGAGAGAAAATGCGACCGCCTTCGAAGAGAGCCAAAGAGTTATTTAAGCGCCGGCAGCTTCTCCCCGTCGCCGGGATCCGGGTCTGCCGTCGTTTTCACGAACACGCGTGTTTGAGAAACTCGACGCCGACGTGGTGTGTCCACACAGTTTAACATTAAAGGAGCGAGGTCGTCGTTTAACGCCGCGCCGCTTGTTTTATCGCCTTCATCGCCGCCGCCGCCGTCTTCACGGCTCGTGGCTGCTGATCGGCGTCAGGTGTTTTATAGAGCGGGAGCGCCGAGCCGGAAACGACATCGTCTCGGGCTCGTTTGAGACCGGAGTCTTTCTTTTTATGGACGATTCAAAAAGCTGACAAAAAAAAGATGATAATTCAAAAACGTGTTTACTTTTTTTTAAACGGAAGGAAAAAAAATCTAAAATCACTTCATTTGATGGGACGTCTTTTTTAATCGAGTCCTTTATTCTCAGAGTCGTTTGGCTCCAGCTGAGTGCTCCAGAATCCTAAATTGAGGCGCCCGGAGCGCCGCGAAGACGGAGGCAGGACCTTTTAAGTGTTTTCATTTTATAATTTTTGTTGGCATATGTTGTTGTCCAGAGGGCAGCACCCTCAACTTTCAGCCGTCGCCATGTTGAGAGCCGTGTGGAGTCAACTTGATCGCGGACGTGCTCAGACTTTACGAAGCTCCATCGGAGCATCGGAGGACTGATGACGGCTCAAGATAAACGGTGCGCATAAAATCAGGAAAGTGATCATCTTAAACATCTTAATCCCTTTTTTGATTTTTAAACTTCCCCTTTAGCCGAGCGCTTCTACAGGACGTCTTCTATTTAACCCGACGGCCCGCCATCTATCTCGAAAGCAAAGATGTATGTGGCCCTAAAAGTGCTTGATTCAAATAAATGGACATTTCTCTAAGTTCCAGGCGGCAGCACTCGACCTGGCAGGTCAAATAATTTCAAGCCGGAGCGTCTAGACCTGCGAGCTGCCAAACCCCTGATTAAAATGTGTCTTTCATGACGCAAAGGGAGCCAAATTCCTTCAATCTAAATGGAATCGGCTTCGCCACCCGCCCCCCTTGATTAATGTGGACATTAATACGAACGCCAACTGATTCTCAGTCTGACAGTTGAGACGGCCGTACAGCCACAATGAAGATTAGAGTCGCTAACACATGAATCGCTCGTCCCTCGACAATTATTACCATTAATCCCACTTAGCTTTTTTCAGATTCATACACTTCTTAAACCGTAAACTCGTGTTCCTGGAATTATACACACGCGCGAGATCCGCCCCCTCGTGCGCATCTGTAGACGCACATCTGCCGGCGCTGTAGCGCCACATCTGGACCGCTGAGCGTATGAATAAATCACACGAGCCGCATCGGGATTTAAAAACGGCTTGAATGGCGGGATGACACGTGGCCGGACTCACGATCGCTCATCTGTAACCGTTGGCGACGGACCTCTAATCTGATGCCGCCTCCCACTTCTTAGAAACAGAATTTGACGACAAGGTGGAGCTAATATTTATTTCAATAGAGGTAAATAAGACACGTTCACGAATAAGCACATTTCGGAAAAAAACGCCAGATGGGTGATTAATACAATTTAAAAAGCAAAGAAACTCCAGAAGGGTTTCTGAATGAGAGCAGAGCCGTTGCTTGGAGAGGCTTCCTCCTCTCCTCGGTCGCTAAGTGTTGGACTGCTTCTCGGCCAGAAGAATCTCGTCTTCCACTCGGACAGATGGAGTCGCCGATCTTAGCCGGAAGGTTTTGATCCGGTCCTTGGCCGAGAGGATGGAGGCAGTTGGTGCTTTTGAGAAGCAGTGGAGTCTCGGGGAAACGACACGAGCACCGGAAAAAACCAATGAGCAAGACTCAGGTGTGAGGGGCCAGGAAGGCTCCTCACACCAGGATGGACAGAATGCAGACAAGTTTCCATAGAAGTTGTTCTCTCCATCAACGAGTGGGAAATGTTGTCAGTGGTTAAAAACATTTTTTTTTAAAAGTCTTGTGGCATCAAACAATCCTCGCTCTGTTAGCGCTGTTTGCACTGTAAGCGCTGTTTGCAGTGTGCGCTGTTAGCACTTTTAGCGCTGTTTCACTGTTAGCGATGGTTGCACTTTTAGCACTGTGTATGCTGTTAGCGCTGTTCGCACGTTAGCAATGTTTGCACTTTTAGCGCTGTTTATACTGTTTGCGCTTTTTGCAGGTTAGCGCTGTTTATACTGTTGGCACTGTTAGCATTGTTCGTTGTTCGCACATCCGCACGGTTGGCACCGTTCACGCTTTTATCACCGTAAGCACCGCTATCTGTTAGCCGCGGTGTTGATGGATGTGCTCTGAATTCCCCGTGAAGCACCTTTTCAAGTCGCTCTTGAACATCGATTGTTTCTCTGGCTCGGTGACGCGCGTCGCGCCGCCGGACTCACCGGGATCTAGAACAGTGTTCCGGCCCGATGTTCCTGCTCGGGCTCCTTCGAATGAGCCGCGCCCCTCAAAGTGATCAGCGCGACGGTCGTTAGCATTCCGCTGAGCCGGCGGCGCGGCGGCGCCGTGTCGTACCTCATGGTAATTATCTACACCGGAATGCAACCGGAGCGTGATTGCACTCTTCTTGCTGTGATGCAATTTGTAATTTTGATGACGGTTTAAGATCTGAAGTCGCAGCGAGAACGCCGCCCGGCAAATGCTTACAGACCCCCCCCCCCCCCCCCCCAAAAAAAACCCACTTATTCACTTCTTTGCTCGTTTGATGCTGTTTTCATAAACTATTGATGCGCCTCAGCTCTGCTTCCAAACTTCTTAATCCTGGGAGATTATCAATGAGAGCTCTTTTGTAATTCCAACCAACAGCTCCTCTTGTGTTCCCATCTGCAGCAGTGAGTACCCTCCGTCACATTGGGGGGGCAGACACCTCCAGCTGTTCCGTCGGTATAGGGTTAATCTCGGGGCGACCGGCGGCTTCGACAACCCGTTTCTTAACGTGACACAGCCCAGATTAGTTCTGTGTCCCTGAGACATAATCAATACGGAGGTAAAGTTCTGAGCGACGGAGGTCGGGGAACAATCCGACAGCTGTTTTACTGAGAAAGGTGGAGGGGCTGTAATTGTTGTCATATTCAAGATGGCTTCATAGAAAGAGAAGATTAAATGGAGGTGAGCACCAGGAAAAAGGCAATTAGTACGACAATGGAGGAGAGAGTCGAGCCTTATGTACGTTTCCCCTTGAATTATTAGCGATGCAGTACGTAGTCGTGTAATCCGTCACGGAGAGCGGCTTCTGATGGCGGCATCATCCTCTTTTATTTCTGATATTTACAAATGAAAATCCTGATTATTGCTTTCTGGTGTTTTAGATTTGGCGCTTTCGGGTCGGTATTAACACGACATCAGTTTGCCGATGTTTTTATCAAACAGATGTTGACACAAGTAATCCGCTGATTGTTGCTAATAAAGCATGAAGTATGAATAATACTTCATGATTGCCACAGCCAGAGCATTGTGGGAACTGCAATTGTTAAAATCAGAATGTAATAATCTCAATTAGATGTCTAAAAATAACAAATAATCCATGATTTTTTGGCCTTTCTTTTCTTTCTTTACACTATCAATTCAATATTTTTTCATTACCAAGGGGGATACGCTCTCGTCCGGGTTTGGAGAAAACTCGATATGCCAGCCGGACTAATCCAATAACGGCCCCGTGTCCTTTCTGACCACCAAGGCGTGGAATAACAGCTTTTCTTTCCGGGTATGTTTTGGTTTGATTTAAAAAGCAACATGTTAGTACCACGTAGACAAAGAGATGAATGATGAAGTTAGTAACGTGGACATGTTGACTGCATTTAAACCGGCGTGACGTTAGAGTGCTCTCTCAGCGAGAGCGAATGAGGGCGTGTCCGTGTGGATGTGACTCGTCGGGGTCGCGTGGGCGTCAGACGGGGTTTCCTCATCGCGTATTCAGGGCTGCCGGCTTCTCTGGTGTCGCAGCGGCGTCAACGCGGCGCGGGGGAAACAGCCGAGGATAATCTACCCATGACCGAGGAGATTAATCTTCACAGGCACTTTGAGTTTGCGGCTGTGGTTGAGGTTGCGGCTGCGGAAAATAGCGGGCGACTGTTCACCCGACTTCTCGGAGGAGAGGCTTCGTATCCCCGGCAACCTGCAGCTTTGGGTGTTTGGCAAAGAGTCTTGAGCCATCGAATGAAGACGATGACGTCATCGCCGCCCTGAAACCGAGCGTCTCTCACGATCGACTTGTTTTTTTTCGCCTCAGGAATCTGCATGATTAGGGCGATGTGGTTGCGTTCGATGCCAGTTTCGATGCTCGGGACTTCTCAATACTTAGCACTCGGAAAAAATCCCATTCTGATCGACACCTATAGCCCTGTCGTTATAATCCCCAAGAGGAGGTTGTTGCAGTCTGAGCACAGTGAAAACCAAGCAGCTCTACCCCCCCCCCCCCTTCCTGCAAAGTATCCATGAGTATATTTACAGGTGCTCAGGTAGGCACACGCCGCGTTTAATGTACCGAGAACAATGCTCGCTCCGACGTCTCGCGGCATCCACTTAACCGCCGCTCGCGTCCGCCGAGCTCTCTCTCTTTGTCTCGGCCGCTTGATCCCTAAACAAACGGTCTCCTCGGCCTTCTAGTTTTGTATTTTTTTCAAACCCAGAGCCGCAATATCTCCCTCGGCGGCGAAGCGCCATAAGTGGCGAGCTCCGGTGCGTTCCATTAGCCTCTCCGGCGCGGCGCTGACCTTCGCCGTCGTAGCGTGGCGGGAGACTCCGCTTTGGTTTTTCTCCGATGCGTAGAATAAAAAAATATATTAGAAAATGAAACTGAGACTCTATTGTTCTCCGCTCTCAATCAATAAAACATACGCCATCCACATGGGTTTTTTCGTGAATATTTGATCCCAACCGCTTATTTTTTTCTTTCTTTTATCTGCCAAAATCGCGAAATAAAGATGCGGGGAATCTTTTCCCCGAGTCACTTTTGAATTGTTTTCCTTTTACACGCCCCATTTGATGCGAGGAAAAACAATCAGAGTTTGAATCCCAAAGGGATCGGAGGAGCCTCGCGTTGAACCTCCTCTTCTTCAGTATCCGTGACGCAGACCGCCCCGCCCGAGGTTTCCATGACGACATGTTCCTGCATCCTGAGCGCCGTGGTCTCATTATGAGAGGCGTGTGTGGATGAGACGGATTACAGGAACCGCCGACCCAACTGGGCCTTAGAATGAAGGTCGTAACCCTCCTGTTACCTTTGGGGTCAATTTGACCCCATTCAATGTTTAACGTCTCTAAATAAATAATTGACATCATTTTTTTGGCTTCATATTTCATGACTTTTCCTAGTTTATTTTAGACAACTGGGAAAACATAAAGTTCACATGATGATATGTTTTTAATGTCCTGAACACAACTTGTACGCATCGGAGTTCTTTGGGGTCAATTTGACCCCAGGCTGTTTTTCACTGTGTCAAACATATAAGAAATATCAATTTTTTTATTTTTTTAAAAGGCTGTTTAGGTGTCAACAAACAAACATAAAGTACCTCACACTTAAACTTGGGAAACAATATTAATTCTAATAATTTTCTGGAGGTTTTAATTGCTGGGGTCAAATTGACCTCAGGGGTAAAAGATGTCAGTACATGTGAAGGTGACAGGAGGGTTAACCATGAGAAGAGTGTCAAATATGTCATTATTTCAATATATTCAATCTATGGCGCTTTTAGAAATGCTGCCATTAATGTCTCAAAACTGTTGTATAATTGTTGGACATTATACATGATATGATATGATGGTGGTTTTCAAAGAGAGATGATGCCGAACTCAAACAACAGCGAGGTATTTTAACGCCGAAAAATCGGTTTTAGTGGATTAATATCATTAATATCATTTTTTTCACAATCGTGAATATTCTTCTTCTTTTTTTTAAAGCTACGATACATAGTCATGTGCAATGGAAGTGAATTTGTGTACATTTTCTGTTCTATTCGCCGACGCATCAGTCCTGCCGACAGTTTATTTGATCATTTCATGCAGAATTACCGACTTCATGCCGGTTGTCAGCTGCCAGCCGACATCGTTGTATTCTTGCAACGTGTGAGAGCTGAAGGACGCGTGTTTTACAGGGTATTACGTAACCTCGGCAGGCCCGCCAGCCAGTTATTGTCCAACTTTAAGGTGAGGAGGAATATCATGAATTATTGGGTATGCAGCATTTATTTTTCAAGTTCCACCTGTTCTGAAGCCGGCTGTCCTTCTTGGCCGCGTCTCAGTTATCCATTATGTTATATTGCCTCGGTTTTGGAGCAGAACTCATCCAATTGTAAATAATAGATGAGTGTTAGAGTTAGCGAGGTCTTGTGCCTGTGCTAACATACCACTCGCTGCATCACATTTCATATTCTAGATAGATGGAAAATAAAAAAGCTACTTCTCTGCACTTTTTCTTTTGGACAAATTCATCTCTGATCCCTCGATGTTCTAACACTATTTATTTTCCTTCGTACAGTTTAATACATACATGTTTCCTGCATTTTAATGCCCGTAATGAAAATGTAAAAAGTTAAATTAAATGGCGAACATTTAGCTCACGGTACCGATGAGCTGCTTTTTGCCGTTGGCATCTTCCTAGATATCCATTTGCTTTGTTTCCGTCTCATGAAACACGACCAACACCAGCTGACACGAAAGAAACGTTCAAACTCGTCCAATTGGAGCAAATTCCCGAAGATCTCTCTCCATTTTCCTCTCTCCGATGGTCAGAAAACCTTTTTACTTCTTCTTCTACTTGCTCCGCAAGAGCACAGGAAGCCTACATCGCATTTATATCGCATATATCGTCTATATTGCTATATCGCCTATACGGCTATATCGCCTATATTGCATATATTGCCTATATCGCTATATCGCTATATCGCATATATCCCCTATATAGCCTATATCGCCTATGTCGCTATATCGCCTATATAGCCTAAATTGCTATATCGCTATATCGCATATATACCATATATCACTATATCCCCTTTATCACATATATTGCCTATATCACTATATCACATATATCGCCTATATCACTATATCCCCTATATCACCCATATCAATATATCCCCTATATCGCCTATATCACTATATCACTATATCCCCTATATCACATACAGTATATCGCATACATCATTATATCACTATATCCCCTATCTCCCCTATATCGCCTATATCACCATATCTCCTATATCACATATATCGTCTACATCACTATATCACTATATCACTATATCTCCTATATCGCCAATATCACTATATCTCCTATATCGCCTATATCCCCTATATCACTATATTCCCTATATCCCCTATATCACTATATCCCCTATATCACTATATCACCTATATCGCCTATATCACTATATCCCCTATATCAATATATCCCCTATATCACATATATCATCTACATCACTATATCACTATATCTCCTATATCGCCTATATCCCCTATATCACTATATCCCCGATATCAATATATCCCCGATATCAATATATCCCCTATATCATATATATCGTCTACATCACTATATCACTATATCTCCTATATTGCCTATATCACTATATCCCCTATATCACTATATCGCCTATATCACTATATCCCCTATATCACTATATCCCCTATATCACTATATCGCCTATATCACTATATCCCCTATATCACTATATCGCCTATATCGCCTATATCACTATATCACCTATATTGACTATATTGCATATATAATCTATATCGCCGACTTCGGACCCAGTCTGCAGACAAGTTAATTCCGGATTGTTTTGGGACTGATGTCTAATAAACCTGTTCACTTCCCATATTGGATCCATTGTCTCTCTACCAGGTGACGTTTCCTCCCCCCCGTGGTAAACCCTGACGTTGAGCCTTTCATTAGAATCTCTCACCTCTTGCAAAGGAACCTCAAAGATCAGATATTAAGATGTCTCATGGTGAATAATTGATTGCGTGCCCGTTGAAGTCGGGTGCCCATCAGAAGACTCCATTCTCAAACATATAGGGGTCGTAAAAACCTTTTATTTCGAAGCATTGGCTCACACAAATCACAAAACAGTATTTAACTACATCTCGTGGTTTCTGACCGCGGAGATATTTAAGTGTTTATTTGGGAATTTTTTGAATATTTGAGATATTTGGGGAGTATATAAAGTCGCAGCGCAGGCTGCACTCGGCCGCTGTCTAGAAGAACTTCATTCTACATTCCATCACCTCCACATCCTTCTTGTTTTTTTTCCTCCAACTAATTGGCAACAGATGAAGTCAAAGAAGACACCCGTCACGGTTCATTAAGGCGACGCAATTTGAGTTTGTCCTCAGTGATCATTGTTGTCTTTATCTTTGTGCACATTATTTAATTAAATATCCAATTACCATTCATTTGCATTTGGCCTCTTTGTTAATTCAGTATTTTCCTGATGAACGTTTCCTCGTCTCAGTGACACATTAGATTTGTTAAATAATGCGTGAAATTGACACCAAGGTAGGAGTGAGGTTAATTAACAATAGCAGAATACACGCAAATGTTTTTATTTATTATTTAAATATTACCATTAAAATATATCTTTGTGGATGCACTCATAATTTTAACATTAAATGTGAAAAAAAACTATGTTTAAACTCTTAAAACTTTCCAAAAATAGTTTTGCTTTTGATGAGTTTTGGGCTACACGGATATTTACTTTCAGAATTTCTATTAGTCGTAATAATCAAATTTAGATTTCAGACTCAAGGTCCAGATAGTACAACACATTAAAATAGAATAAAATACATACAGAATCACAAGTAAAATACATAGAACTACTCATGTTTTTAAAATAGAAAGATGTCCCAATGTCTCCACAGCCGGGACATGTAGCTATTGAGATCTATGTATCAATAAATAGAATAATCTGGAATAAATGACCTCCAGATTACGGCTGATTAAATGTGTCACGACAGATTAAGTAAAAACCATTTTCATATTTTGACACGATAATAATGTCTATTACCTGTCACACAAACGCCATCTCTCACGAATTAACCTCGAAGCCCAAATATTTAGATGTCTTATGGTGAATAATCGAGTGCCCAGAAGAAGACTCCATTCTGAAACATGTATTGGTCGGGAAAAAAAATTTATTTAGAAAATTTGTCTCGCACAAATTACAAAAAGGTATTTTACTACGTTTAGTGGTTTCTGACCGTGGAGATATTTAAGGGTTAATTTGACAATATTTGGGGAATATGTTTACTGGACTTCGGCGTGATCACTTTTCAGTAACTTGAAGAAATAGTGAAAATAATCTCATCAGCTACTCAGAAAATAGTGTAGCCTTCGGTGAGTGACGTGACACCCGATGTCATCTTCCAGAACAGGAAAAGTAAATAATTGAGAAAATAATCCTGTCAGCGGAGCAATATTAGTGAACTGCGACACGCAAATGTCAATTTGCAGAAGGTTTGGCGATATTATAATGGAGTAATATCACTTTGTACGTTATTATGGAGGAAAGCCTCGGAGAAACACACATCCCCAGGGGCTGATTTCAGGGTTTGGACATTTTAATGACCAGTAATGTCGAGTCGACTGACGGCGTAATAACGTTCACCGGAAAGACTTTGACTCTTGGAGCAATTTCCAGAGTAACGTGGATGTTTAGAGCGCCCTCGCTCCCGGACTCGTGGTCCGTCAGACAGAGCGAGGCGCTCGCTCTGGGCGGGCAGGAAGTGAGATTTACAAAAAGGTCAAAACGAGACGTTCTCACGGTGAGTCGTCACACGCTGACGCTCCTTTGGAAAGAACACGGCGAAACAAACATCCCGGTTGGGTTTAAATGTGGTCGAACGGAAACGGCGTCACTTCAGAAATAACCAGAACTCTGGTTTCCTGCTCCAAAGTCCTGCGATTGTTTCCTACGCACACGTTGCGTGTTTTTTTTGATCGGCGCTCCCGAGTGGGTTGACGTTCCTCTCGCCTACGACCGGAAAAAAAACAATTATTTTGAACTTCTCTGGTGACTCCGCCCTGTCAGCAGGTTACGATAGCCTCTCATATTTAACTTTGATTACATATGTAATGATTGACTCACGTCAAAACAAGAGGAGTGTACATTCAACTCCATGTAAATGTGATTTTTGGAGGTACAAAAAACATTTAAATTCACAAACGTTTGTCAGGAACTCCCTGGACTTTGTGTCGGGCGCCTCCAGTCCTCCTCCGCACTTGAGTTGATCCCTCTGGCAGCGGAGAAAAGACACGGCGTTGCGACATCGTCCGCCCTGAGCATCGACTCGTCCAGGAGCGAGTGCTCCCCCCCCCCCACCCCCCTCTCGACACCCCTTTTTTAGCTTGTTGTTATGGTGATCTGGCAGCAAGTTGTGTAACCCGTCACCATGGGAACAAAAAACAGCCAAAGGCCGTGCGTTTGTGTGACAGTGATATGAAGAAGAAGCGAAAACAATCTGAAACAAAAGATATCTCTTTTCCCCTCGATACGCCGAAGGCCGGCGGCGCTCGCCGTTTGATTTGAAAAGCATCACAAGCAGGCGGAGAAGCTGAATGCCACGTGGGAATGTTGATACCGCCGCAGCCTCTCGACCCCGACGAATGTACGGGCGTGCATGATGTCATGTGAACGTGCTGTTTCGTGGGTGAGCTCGGTAGCTTCCGTTTCTATCTGTACAAATTGGCGTTGGAGCTGAAGTTATCCGAGGAAATGTACGTTTGGTTGATGAAGAAGTTAGAATGGATTTATTTATTTTTCCTTTTTTTTTTGTATAGGTCTTCTTCCAACCGGAGAGTTTAGCTCGTTAACGCCTGTAGAGGAGCGTTAGCGTGAGCAGAAGCACCGGTTACGATCCACACGATGACACACCTCAACGAGTCTCCACACACAGAAAAGAAACATTGTAAAATCAAACAGAAGACATCAAAAGCCTCATCGGCCGCTGGTTAAAACAAAAGCAACAAGCTGTAAGCTTCCGTTTCAGATGCAAAAGTGAGTGACTCTCGCTCTCCCTCTCAAAGCTACCGCTGTCAATGGGCCTCGAGCAGGACCCCCCCCCCCCCCCCCGCTGGGTGGTCAATAAGAGAGAGACACCGGGTGGCTCTCAGGTGTGGATTAAAGCATTCAGGCTCACTAATAGCTTTCTTGAACGAACAAAGGTTAAAAAAAATGTGAATACCGTGACTAAACAACATGCATATAGCAGAAAGGGGGGTGAAGAGTATCCCCTCAGGCAATGAAATGTAATGTGAAGAGGCAGGGAAATCAAAAGCTGAGAGGAATTATCCCCCCCCTGACGCCACTACAAACCAATCTTATTTCCTCATCGCAGCTTTCCCCCCGCATGCCAGATTGAGGTCTTATTTTCAATTTGCTGTTGAGTAAAAGAAAAACGTAAAGAACAGGATGGGATCATATTCATTGTGTAGCGGAGGTCTTTCTGGAAAAACGATCTGCTTCCAGGATGTCTGGAGAAGGTCTGAAGAGGTGAAAACTGCAGCAACATCTGTAACAAGTAGAGATGTTCAAACGACATTTTAACTTCACAATACTCGAAACCTGAAGCTCCAAACAGGAAATAAATATATATATATGTTGTCGTAATTCAGGTATAAATATATATATATATATATACACACACATATATATATGTATATATATATGTGGGTGTATATATATACAGGGCTCTCAAGTTTTGAAGACAGGCAAGCGTGACATTTCCATCAGCACCCGATTCTCACCTGTGCGAGCATCGCAGCTGAGCGTTGCGCGCGCCGGCATCGAGCTGAGATGAGTTGTTGACGTGAGGAATACGATGTGTGGCGGGAGTGCGTGAGTTAAGACCGAAATGCGTGAGTCTCACGCTCAATGCGTGACACTTGAGAGCCCTGTATATATATATAAACACACATATATATGTATATATGTATGTGTGTTTGTGTATATATAAACGGTCATAGGCCTAATTTGATATTGCTGTCTTTTGTTAGTGTGAGCTGTTAGCTCCGATATTTAGCCAAGCAGGTCTAACAGCTAACAGCTACTAACAGATAACAGCTGCTAACAGCTACTAACAGATAACAGCTGCTAACAGCTGCTAACAGCTACTAACAGCTAACAGCTACTAACAGATAACAGCTAGTAATAGATAACAGCTGCTAACAGATAACAGCTTCTAACAGCTACTAACAGCTAACAGCTAGTAATAGCTGCTAACAGCTAACAGCGACTAAGATCTGCTGACATCTAACGCTAACTCGCTACTTTTGCTTGATGGTTAAACAGTCTTGTAGGCCTATGTGTGTGTACGTGTACGTATGTGTGTGCGTGTGCGTGTGTGTGTGTGTGTTTGATAAAGGAAGGGACACTGAGTTATCATTCATAGCAAACTAGTCTAACAACCTTCAAAGTAACTCCAGCACCTCATTGCTTGTTGTTACAACCCGTTTCCAGACCATATTTATACCCTTTGGAGCCGGAAGGTTCTGATAAGTGGAGCCTAATATTATCAGAGTTAACATGAAAGGCTACTGTATGTATAATGTATGATGAGGACAGTTCAACCATAATAAATGAATTCATTTGGACTTATTTATAAGGTATTTTACATGTGTATATGTTTTCGATAACCCGTGCGTAAAACAAAGTCGTGATGCACCAAACGGATATCCCTTCAAAAAGTCTGGTTTAAATATAATACGGTGAGGCAGAACCACCAGTAAAAATGGTCCGGAACATTCAATGACACACAATGAACTCTTTTTAAAGATACGGCCTATTGTGATGATCATTTTGTCATATTTTTAAATTGGGTCCCTGAAAAAACTGGTTTTGGTCCACGGCTGAAAACAGCCTTTTTTAAAATAAATATATATTTATGACCTGTTTCTTTCCGATTTAAATCTTCAGCTGAATCCAATGGGTATAATGAGTCTTTTCATGGGATTCGTTAATAGGAACAAAAACTTTAACAATGATCTTTCCGGTTCTTCAGTCCGTTCCTCTCTCTTTTTTTCTATAATGAAGCTTCTATTTAATCTTCCTCAGACATATTAATGTCTAACACCACAAGGCTGAAAACACACACGGTAATAAAGAGAAGCTTTGTCGTATCCAGTTACAATGTTGAGTAGAGGTTTATTATCCCCCGAGGGGCCGCAATTAGAGCTGCGCTGCTGAATTTGGACAAATACAATGAAAGGCTGGCAAAGTGGAACCTACAAATCAGCGTAATTCAGCATTAGTCCTCTGTGATTATATTAAAAGTCGGTTTGTTTGACACGAGGCTGAGACTTTCTCAAAAACGGGGATCCTTCCACATTCGGATGGCATCAGTTTGTGAATTATATGCCAAATAAAGTGCGAGCTGTATCTTGTCTCCGGGAACCCCCCCACCACCCATCCCCCAACAATCCCCCTTTCTTCGGTTCATGGATGCGTGGCTTTATTGATCGCCACGGGGCAATTAGGTCGCTGCATCCGTAAAAAATAATCATAATTTTAACAGGGAAGTAAAGTTGAAGTAATCTAAATCAACAAAACAGTAAAACTAACAAAAACAGGATAATAAAGAAATGAGTTGGACTATAAATGGTTTCATTACACAGACGTGGAGAAAAGGACTTGCAGAACATGTCACATTTCTCTTTTTTTTAAAGAGCAAAAACCAGAAAGATGCTTCAATAACAGAGTGAATCCCTTTGTGGGATCCTTCTGTTTTCGGGAACCTTTTTGTACCGGCGGCTGTATAAGATGGTGATGCTAGGTTTACCTCACACAGCGTTTACCTCCCATAGCCCCCCTACGGGGTCTCCCATCGGGGGGTTGGCTATGGGAAACTGATAGGTTTTTTCCTCTCTATCACGGTCAAGGAGGCGAGAAATGAATCACAGACAACGTAGTATCTTTGACCAAAGCTTTGGCCAAAGGGGAAGCTCAGTCGCCTATGCTCTGAACACGACGACCTCCAAGACATTCCGCCGAGCACCCCTTTGGTCCAGCCTTTTATTGAAAGCTTAATCACACACACACACAACAACAAAGGAGAAGTGGAACTGAGGACAAGTTGACATATTCCTTCCGTCTGGTTCATTATCACTTCCTTATCAGACTCCCCAAACACATAACACAACCTTCGGGTGGGAACGCGGAGTTCGGGAAGCTCCTCTGATTGTTGAGTTTAAGATACGGTAAGCAATAACATAACATACATTTATATCTCTGTCAGTTCCCTCCTGTTTATGCTATTGCTTATTATTTAAACATGGTCAATAAGGGCACTCATTTTATTTGTCTAATTTCTAAGCAGCATGTGATTTACGTATTTGGGTTAAGCAGTCCAAGCAGAATCATGATTATTCTCTTTTTTTTCTTACACATAATTTGTTAGTAACACCACACCAATCTCTTTGGGAATTAAACTTTTTAGGCAGCAGCTTCACATCAATAATTGTCCGTTCCTTGTGAGGAGTTTTACACAATTATGTCATACAAGCTTAAACCAAAAGTTTACGTTATATTTTCTTAAACGGGAGCATTGACAGGTCTTCCCATGTCATCATACATATGAATGTACGCGGTCGTTTCAATGGGCTCCATCCGTGAGGTGAGCCCAGACACCGATGCTAGAGTACTGATTGCTCCTCTCGTTTGAGTTCCTCGGGACCTCTCGCTCCATCACCCGAGGCGACACCTAAGAGCAGGGATTGTTGGTTTCTTCACTGACGTTGAGATGGCTGTCGTTTAAGCGGACAGCCCCCTTTGAAGTCAGTCTTCCCCTCTGCTCGTGGTCGCCTCGGGATCAGGGCACTGGTCCGGGATTTCTGTAGGAACAGTTTGCAATGGGAAAGATGTATCCAAGTGGTCCTCTCGGCTATCTTTACAGCGGTTGCAGTCGTCAGAAGGACTTGGAATGGTCCCTCCCAGCGAGCGTCGCTCCACGTCTTTTTCTTGATGACGCGGATGAAGACCCAGTCGCTGACCTGTACAGACATAATGGGGGAGACAGGTGAATCTGGCAAGACATTTGCTTCCCTGACTCCTCTCCCCATCATGGTCTTCTTCATGTACTCCACTAGTGTTTCTTTCTCACCCACTTGCTCTAAATCTGGGTGAGTTAGTGGTAGGCGGTAGGGTCGTCCATGAATGATTAGGTTTCCTTGAGGGTTGTGCTTGATGCATGTCACACATGCTTTACAAAAAAAATTTAAGTAGTTTTGTTCTATCATAGATACCATCCCTCCTGTTGAGACATGGCATTGCCCATGACTCAAAATAGCAACGGCCTTGAATAGACTTCTTGGTAGCCCATAATTTTTCTTTTACTTGGGCTTGTGCCCTCTCTTTTGCTGCTCGGACCCACTGTTCTGCTTGTTTTAGTTCGTGGTGTTTTGATTCGCTGAGTCTGGGTTTTTTGTTTTCTATGGCGATGGTTTTTAGATTTTTACAGATTGTTTCTATCTCAAAAACGTTTAGTTCGCCGGAAAAGCCGTATTTTGTTTTCCATTTGTTTTTTTTTGTTTTGTTTTTTGTAAAAGATATTTCACACTATCTGAGTCCTGTTTGAACATAAACAATGTGTCGCCTGAAAATTCGCCTTCAGGCTTTCCGTGAGAATTACCCATTGTTTATGGTGTGATCGTATAGTATTAGTACATTTCCTTGTTTCTTTACCCAAACCTGCCGATCTGTGGTTGTCTAATTGAACAGGTCGGGCGACGCTGATTCAATAGAGTCACAGCATTCATTCACAAACAAATATAAACAAACAACGCTAAACAAACACATATAAACTCCCACAAATATGTATTAGTTCACCACACTTATTTTTACGACGCGTAATCAACCTTTATTTTTCGCAAAAAGGGCAAAAGCTTATTTTTACGACGCGTAATCAACCTTTATTTTTCGCAAAAAGGGCAAAACCATACGTACTTTGTCTGGGTCAGTCTCCCTCTGTCTTCCGATCCGCCGGATCCCGTCAATCCACGACTGGATCTCCTCTCTGCAGAAATTATTATCCACTGCTGAGCGGTCTCTTAATCCGATGATCAGTCGGGGCCTTGCACAGGTGTCAGTGGCTCCGCAGGAAAAAGAAAAATCCAGCCGATGGGTATGTTGGGATCCGGTCACGGCACCAAGTTATGATAGGTTTTTTCCTCTCTATCACGGTCAAGGAGGCGAGAAATGAATCACAGACAACGTAGTATCTTTGACCAAAGCTTTGGCCAAAGGGGAAGCTCAGTCGCCTATGCTCTGAACATGACGACCTCCAAGACATTCCGCCGAGCACCCCTTTGGTCCAGCCTTTTATTGAAAGCTTAATCACACACACACACAACAACAAAGGAGAAGTGGAACTGAGGACAAGTTGACATATTCCTTCCGTCTGGTTCATTATCACTTCCTTATCAGACTCCCCAAACACATAACACAACCTTCGGGTGGGAACGCGGAGTTCGGGAAGCTCCTCTGATTGTTGAGTTTAAGATACGGTAAGCAATAACATAACATACATTTATATCTCTGTCAGAAACCCCCGTTGTCTGGACCCCTGTAGATATATATATATATATATTTATTTATAATAAGAACTAAAGGATCTTTGCATGTGCATTTTCCCACTTGTTTCCATTTATATTGGATCATTAACATCCCTTTAAAAAATGTGCTTCTGTTGTGGGATCCACCGGAATATACAGGACTGTCTCAGAAAATTAGAATATTGTGATAAAGTTCTTTATTTTCTGTAATGCAATTAAAAAAACAAAAATGTCATGCATTCTGGATTCATTACAAATCAACTGAAATATTGCAAGCCTTTTATTCTTTTAATATTGCTGATTATGGCTTACAGCTTAAGAAAACTCTAAAATCCTATCTCATAAAATTTTAATATTTCCTCAGACCAAGTAAAAAAAAGATTTATAACAGCTGAGTGTTTGTCAAGGCTCAGGAAACCCTTGCAGGTGTTTCGAGTTAATTAGACAATTCAAGTGATTTGTTTAATACCCTACTAGTATACTTTTTCATGATATTCTAATATTTAGAGATAGGATATTTGAGTTTTCTTAAGCTGTAAGCCATAATCAGCAATATTAAAAGAATAAAAGGCTTGCAATATTTCAGTTGATTTGTAATGAATCCAGAATGCATGACATTTTTGTTTTTTAAAATTGCATTACAGAAAATAAAGAACTTCATCACAATATTCTAATTTTCTGAGACAGTCCTGTATATATTATATATATATATATATATTATATATATATATATTATATATATATATATATATATATAATATATATATATGATATATATATATTTTATATATATATATATTATAATATATATATATATAAAATATATATATAATATATTTATATATGTATATATTCGGTTTGTATTCATTTTCACCATTATCAGACCTTTTTTTAATCAGTATTATACCACACAATCATACTTACGGCTCAGACTCATGCGGGAAATGAATTGAAGCTTAATGGCGGGAAAAAGAAATCCCCCCAAAAAGTTAAATCAAATGATCACATAACGTGACCTGAAAGAAAAAGAAAAAAAGATGCTTGTCAAATCTTTGATGGTTGGTTTAAGGGGGCCGGAGGACATTTTAATCAGATCAAACCTTCTTGAGAATGGCCGCCGCCGCCGCCGCGTAGTCGGTACCTCCTCCCGCTCGCCGGGCGGCTCAACCGTCTCTCCCATAACCAGAAGACCGGCGCGTTACATAACCCCGCCTCCGCTGGACCGGATGAGGGCGACTCACTGTGTTTTACACGACGGATGATTTGATGGGGGGAACATCGGCGAGGAGATGCTCCGTGTCCCCGCTGACGGCGTCACGCCGCTTATATCTTCTCCTCTTTCATCTGAAAAGTACGCCTCATTAAAGATATCGCGGCCTCAATTGCAAAGCGAGACTTTTAACAGAGGAAACACGTCGTCTCCACTAATTGAGACCCTGTAGATTCCCCCCCCCCCACTGATTGATTTGAGCATTGGAAGTGTCTCCCGAAGCCCCCGAGGTGGACGCTCCATCCACAGGAAGTGGATCAGGCTCGGATCGTTAACCCCTTCCCTTCCGTCTGTATCGGCTTGGGACCGGTCACACTGTCTCTCTCTCCATCTCACTCGTTCTTCTCCTTCCTCCTTTTCTCCCGTCTTGATTTTGCATGCATAGCAAGACACGCCGCTTGAACGTACACATCATCATGTGTTCATACTTTAGAGGGCGGGAGATCAAATGATAATCAGCTGTGAAGGTCAAGTTCATGTGTGTGGCTGGATGGGGGGGGGGGGTATTGATTAGAGATTTCCAATGAGGATTAGAAGTGCACACTTTGATTTATACAATGGTATTTATTTTTCAGGGAGAGGCATGAATAGAAGAACATTGGGTTTCATTTGTGTTTCTAAAGCACGTGATGTTGATAAATCTATTCAACGCTCCGCTTTTCATTTCATGAAGGGTCGTGGGAGGCTTTTCAATTCCACGGAAAACTAGAAAAACACATGTTGACTATTTTATGTACGTCCCATGCATTCAAAAAATAAAAATAAAAGACCACTTCATGTCCATGTTGGAGTGCAAAAAAAAAGAAAAGTGACAATAGAAATGTTCTGAAAAACGAATGGAGGAAGGAAAATGGATTTCAGTTTACTCTACGTTTGACCCCTTGGACCCAGAGGTTTGAATCCCACAGAGCTTGTTGATGGACAGGAAGTTGACCCGGGGCGACTGCGGGTCAGTGGTCAGCAGGTCCGTCTTTCAATCTGGGGGTTGGCGGTTCAATCCCCGTCCTAGTCAATGTGTCCTTGAGCAAGGCACTTCACCCTGTAGCTGTTCAATTCAGTTTATTTGTAGAGCCCATTTTCACAAATTAAAAATTAGTCTTCAGAGTGCTTTACAATCTGAACACATAGACATCCCTGACCTTTGACCTTTGACCTCACATCGGATCAGGAAAAACTCCCAAATAACCCTTCAGGGGGAAAAAAGGGAAGAACCCTTGAGGAGAGAACAGAGGAGGATCCCTCTCCAGGATGGACAGAGGAATAGTTGTCATGTGACCAGAAGGAATCATTACACACAAATTACAACACAGTAACAACACAATGAATATGACAGAGTGGATGAAGAGTTGGTAGTCGGCATATTTTTTTACCGCGTTGTGGGCGAGGCGACGAGGAGGCGAGGAGGCGAGGAGGACGTAAAAGGTATTATTTTTCACAGCGGAGTGAGAGAACGGAGTGAACGAGGATGGAGGGGGAGATGGAGATCGATGGGGAAACCCCTCGGCTCCGTCTCTCTCTCTCTCTCTCTCTCTTTAAACCCTCTCAACAATGTTGCCTGACCTTTTTACTTGAAGAGACGTTTATGCACTTCTTCTCTTCCTCGAGATCAAATGTCTGCCCCCCCCCCCCCCCCCCCTCGCCCTTATTACACCCTCTCTCTACACTTGGCGGCCGGCTTCTGTTTGACGGTTTCATTTCACCGCGCTGCGAGGCCTTCTGGGCGACGGCTTTTCGGGAGATTTCCTTCAAAAAGATGAGAGCGCGGCGCCCCCGGTGGACGTGAAGGGGAGGACGGGTGTGTCGGAGTGGATTATTTGGGAATTTAATAAATTCGCAGTTTGGGGATCGTTGATCACACTTTTTTTTTTGCCGTCTATACTAATACGCCAATCGTTAATGATCCATATTTTGGGGATAGAGATTGCTTTTGTTCGTCTACAAGACACCTGTCCACCAAAAAAATACGTTTAACCACTCTGAAAACCATCAAACTGTCTAAATGTTTTCATTTGTATTATTATAAATATATATAAATAAATGTATTATTATTATTATTAACATGTTTCCTTTGTATTATTATAAATATATATAAATAAATGTATTATTATTATTATTATTACAATGTTTTCCTTTGTATTATTATAAATATATATAAATACATGTATTCTTATTCTTATTATTATTATGGTGTTTTTGCATGAACACAAAACACAAAATTCCAATAATTAGATAAAATAATTGCTTGGAATATTAAAAAATATATTTCCATGACTAGTTTTAATGGCGTATTATAATCTTCTTAGAGCTCGAGTGAGCAGCTCATAATTCATCTGTAATAACTGTTAATCTAGAGGAAGCACGAGTGCCGATGTCACTTCTACCAAACCGTGACTTGGTCCGGGCGGAGCCTCGGCTCCTCGGAGAAGAAGTCTCTCTCTCTCGCGTGTCAGAGTTATTAATCTAAAGTTCTTAAAGCGCTCCTCAGAAACTCCAACAGGCGATCGATGGTTCAAACCTCGCTGAAATAAATCGGAAACATCGCGGTCGGAAAAACGTTCTTCACCGTAAAAGCGTCTTTCACTGTTACACCGATGGAGTAATCTCCTGAGTCCAGTGGGCCCTCACACACACACACACACACACACACACACACATACAGCAGATGTTTCACGTAATGGGAGCACAACAGGAAAGAGAATTCAATTCAATTTAGCCCGAAGGTCTAATGGGACGTCAAGTGGAAGAGGAAGACGATCGGGTTTCACACACTGGAAGCCCATCTGTGCCCCCCCCCCCCCCTCCACCGACCTCTTTGACGCCCTTAGAATGAAATGAGACGAGAGCCCCGATGCACCGTCCGCCGTAATCACCTTCTCAAGTGACACCGTGAGGCCTCGGGTGTGTGTGTGTGTGTGGGTGTGGGGGGGGGGGGGGGGGGGGTTTGATGGCATTCAATGCTGGAGTTGTCATTGTTTCGGTTTCATTGCACCTGAAAGGGATCAGGCGGTCAGGTGACCGGCGGGCGCCACATGAAGGTACCTGTGCCATTGTTAGCTCGCTGTAGTATAAGTATTGACTGTAGTATAAGTATTGACTGTAGTATAAGTATTGACTGTAGTATAAGTATTGACTGTAGTATCAGTATTGACTGTAGTATAAGTATTGACTGTAGTATAAGTATTTCCTGTAGTATCAGTATTGACTGTAGTATAAGTATTGACTGTAGTATAAGTATTTCCTGTAGTATCAGTATTGACTGTAGTATAAGTATTGACTGTAGTATCAGTATTGACTGTAGTATCAGTATTTACTGTAGTATAAGTACTTACTGTAGTATAAGTATTGACTGTAGTATAAGTATTGACTGTAGTATCAGTATTGACTGTAGTATAAGTATTGACTGTAGTATAAGTATTTCCTGTAGTATCAGTATTGACTGTAGTATCAGTATTGACTGTAGTATCAGTATTTACTGTAGTATAAGTATTTACTGTAGTATAAGTATTGACTGTAGTATAAGTATTTCCTGTAGTATCAGTATTTACTGTAGTATAAGTATTGACTGTAGTATCAGTATTGACTGTAGTATCAGTATTTACTGTAGTATCAGTATTGACTGTAGTATAAGTACAGTGTATCAGTGTATTTTGACCTCAGTGTATTTGACCTCAGTGTATTTTGACCTCAGTGTATTTGACCTCAGTGTATTTTGACCTCAGTGTATTTTGACCTCAGTGTATTTGACCTCAGTGTATTTGACCTCAGTGTATTTTGACCTCAGTGTATTTGACCTCAGTGTATTTGACCTCAGTGTATTTGACCTCAGTGTATTTTGACCTCAGTGTATTTGACCTCAGTGTATTTGACCTCAGTGTATTTGACCTCAGTGTATTTTGACCTCAGTGTATTTGACCTCAGTGTATTTTGACCTCAGTGTATTTGACCTCAGTGTATTTGACCTCAGTGTATTTGACATCAGTGTATTTGACCTCAGTGTATTTTGACCTCAGTGTATTTGACCTCAGTGTATTTGACCTCAGTGTATTTGACCTCAGTGTATTTTGACCTCAGTGTATTTTGACCTCAGTGTATTTGACCTCAGTGTATTTTGACCTCAGTGTATTTGACCTCAGTGTATTTGACCTCAGTGTACTCGTTGAGGCTCCTGTAGTTTTGGGCCGTGCGGCCGGCAGCAGGTGCTTCTGGAGCACATGGGGACACTTTTCTTTTTAAGAGCCTTGCTCAAGGACACCTGCAACAACAGTTTGAAGGCGGGCAGGTGGGGGGGGGGGGGCAGTCACAGCCGTTCTGGGGGATTGGAAGGTTTTCCCGACGCTCGAGGCCTCGACGCCGGAAATCACAGCGAGCCTCCATGTCGTATATATATATATATATATATATATATATATCCACCCTCATCCGTACAGTATGTCCATATGTACATGTATACATGGACACATCTCTGGCCCTGAGGATGGCTGCCAGGTGAGCGGTACGATACACAGCAGATGGAGCTGGAGGAAGTTTGTGGACCGTGTGCATATTTGTCGCTAATGTTGATCAAGGCGAGAGAAAACACACACACACACACGCGCACACGCAATCACACACACACACACACACACACACACACACTAGAGAGCTGCTGGTGGAAGAGGACTAGACGGCTCTGAGTGGCTCCTCATCAGTGAAGTTCTCCTCGGCTGCTCATTTGTAAGTGTGGGATGTTTCTCCGGGCCGTGGATTCATCTGTTGTTGCCTCCACTGTTTGCCATTCAGTTTATGGGGCCCACACACACACACACACACACACACACACACACACACACACACACACACACACACACACACACACACACACACGCGGATCCCCCCCCCCTCCCCCCTTCCTTTCATTATAGGAATTCCAGGCACATGTGAGACGAGCAAGGAAGGCAGTCCTGATACCCCTCCCCCCCCCCCCCCCCGCCGGTGTCCACTCATTCTCATGGATTTCTCATGGGGCTGAAGCACAGACGAAAAAAGGGGGAGGAGGAGGAGGAGGAGGGTTGGGGGGGGGGGGAGAAAGAATGAGAGAGAGGAGGAGCAGGGATGGAGAGCTAGAGGCTAATTCATCAATAATCTTTACCTAATCCCTCCCACTCCCCTTCTCACTCTTGTACTCTCCCTCTCTGCCCAGGGGGGGGGGGGCACGCACACACACACACACACACACACACACACACACACACACACACACACACACACACACACACACACACGCACGCACGCACGCACGCACGCACAGGAGTCTGCCTCAACACGTCCAGGATGAATCGAGCTGCTCAGTGGTATTTCTTTCGCCTACACGTGTGTGTGTGTTTGCGCGTGCGCGTGTGCGCGAGCGCCTCTTAGCTCAACCGGTGATTACAGACCGGGGACGAGGTGTGGCCTGAAGGGGGCGGAGTCACAGGCTTTGTCTGTCGTTCCCCGTGCAGCCCACCACCCGGGACGAGGCTCCGCCCCCCCGCCGTCAGTCAGCCGTCGGTCCCCGGTAGCTCGCGCACTGTGGGAGGGACCGAGCTGCCGCGTGGGGGCTGAACCGCTCGCGAGACCGAGACCTCTACGGCACCGGGGAACCGGACCAGCACAAGTTCAAGAAGCCGGATAACGAGACACGAGAAGAAGGAGCGCACCGCTCCTCCTTTCTTTTGTCTTCTTCTTCTTCTGTTCTTTGCGTGTCATTTCTTCTTCTTCTTCTTCTTCTTCTTCTGCAACTCGCGACTCTGATTTTCCAGCGGAACTTCTTGGAGTCCCTCCCGCTCCTCGTTGCGTGGATCTAAACAACAAAAGGAGCCTCTGGATTTGTCCTTTTTTCTATTTTTTTGTTCTCTCTTCAAATTTCAAAGGATACGATTTCAATGATCAGAGCTTTTGGAATATGGGACTTTTAATCTGTGCTTTGCACCTCGGGGACACGCGGCTGTGCGCCGGGGCTCCGCTCTGGGTTCTCCTGATAAGTATGTCTCATTTATTCCGGTTTGTTCTCCGGTGGTTTTCGGTCGGTTCCGTGAACTCGACTCGTTTCTGTTCGTCTGCAGCGCGATGGATAACAAGTGTGTGTGCGCGCGCAGCTCCAATACAAACACACGTTTCTTGTTGCATTCTGTGGCTCGTGTGTGTGTGTGTGTGTGTGTGTGAGTGTGTGTGTGTGTGTGTCTCTCTCTGCCTGTGTGTGTGTGTGTGTGTCTGTCTGTATGTGTGTGTGTCTGTCTCTCTCTGCCTGTGTGTGTGTGTGTGTGTCTGCCTCTGCCTGTGTGTGTGTGTGTGTGTGTCTCTCTCTGCCTGTGTGTGTGTGTGTGTGTCTCTCTCTGCCTGTGTGTGTCTGTGTGTGTGTGTGTGTGTCTGTCTGTGTGTGTGTGTGTGTGTGTCTGCCTCTGTGTGTGTCTATGTGTGTGTGTCTGTCTGTATCTGTGTGTGTGTGTGTGTGTCATGAGCTAAATGTAACTAGTGAAATAGCCCTAACCCGCCCCCCTTGACAGCAGTCCTCTCTGGATGTCATGTGATCAAGCTTTAGTTATCAAGCTCCTCTTTTATGGAACCAGCTTCCAATTTCAGTCCGGGAGGCAGACACAGTCACCTCGTTTAAGAGTAGACTTAAGACCTTCCTCTTTGACAGAGCTTATAGTTAGGGCTGAATCAGGTTCACCTGGTCCAGCCCCTTGATATGCTGCTATAGGCTTATAGCTGCCGGGGGACGTTTTAGGATGCACTGAGTACCTATCTCCTCTTTTTCTCTCCTTAAGGATGAATTTTCATCTCTCAATCACACGCTACTAACTCTGCTTTCTCCCGAAGTCCTTTTGACTTTACGCCTCATGGGGTCATCGGACCGTATGAGACGGCATAGATCCTATCTCCCTGATGGATCGTCTGCGTCGTGGAGTTCCTGCTCATGACTACGCCACTGTCCTGTTGAGACTCCGCCCACTCCTCCTCCACCGCCATCTGCCTGATGGATCGTGGAGGTCTCCATCGTGGAATATGCCTACTATGAACTATTCATACACTCTGTCATATTCATTGAATGTATTTTAACTCTAAATCTGTCCTTCTGTACACATTACATCTATTGTTCTGTCCATCCTGGAGAGGGATCCTCCTCTGTTGCTCTCCTCCAGGTTTCTTCCTTTTTCCCTGAAGGGTTATTTGGGAGTTTTTCCTGGTCCGATGTGAGGTTTTGGGGCAGGGATGTCTATGTGTACAGATTGTAAAGCACTCCGAGACAAATTTGTAATTTGTGAAATTGGGCTATACAAATAAACTGAATTGAATTGAATTGAATTGATTCGTGTGTCGACCCCCCCCCCCCCCCCTCACTGGCTGACTGAGCACACCTCCGCCACTTCCTGTTTACGCCTCCATTCATGAATTCTGTGCTTCACTGACTCCGCCTCCTCACGTCTCTCCTTCCTCTCCCTCTCATTTAACATCTTTTTGAATAACTCGCTGTACCTCTCTCTCTCTCCCTCTCTCGCCCACAGCTCTGGCCGGTAAAGTCTCTCCGACCGGCTCCGATGCGCTCCTCGGCTCCTCGCCGGTGACCGGCAGTCCTCCGCCGCCCGGCGTGTACCTCCCCGCCAACTTCAAATTGTCCAATGCGCAGCTGGCGTTCTTCCTGCGGGAGACTCGGACCACGGGGACGGCGGTCGGCGGCGGCGTCCCGAGCGCCGGAAACCCGCTGCAGCGCTCCGAGAGCTTCGTGGTCTTCCAGACAAAAGACCTCCCGGCCATCAACGTCAGCTTCGGGCCGTTCTCCCGGGACCAGGCGCTCTCCAAGGAGCTGCTGCTGCCGGCCGGCCCGCTGGACATCGCCGGCCAGCTGACGGTGAACTGGAAGGTGAGGGCCTTCATCGTGCAGCCGCGCGTCTTCTCCAGCAACCCCGCCGTGCAGGTGTTCTTCTACATCGCCGGCCGCGACTGGGACGACTTCAAAGCCCGGGACCGGCTGCCCTGCGTCCGGCTGCACGCCTTCCGGGACGTCCGCGAGATCAAAACCTCGTGCCGCATGACAGGAAACCTGGCGCAGTGCCTGGCGCAGCTGGAGCTGCCGGCGTCCTGGTTTAACGCCAACGTGGCGCCGCTGGGTCGGAGGAAAGGCGGCGGCGGCGGCATGTTGGACGGGCTCACCGGGGAAACCCTGCAGGCGGAGCTCTACTACACGCTCCACGGGACCCGACTGGACGGGGAGTGCAGCGAGGGCGGCCCGGGTCGCGGCGGCGGCGGCGGCGGCTCGAGGGCGGAGCCTCCGTCTCAGCACCCCCTGCTGCGCATCGGGAGCATCAGCCTGAACCCGGCAGGCCAGCAGCAGCTGCTGGTGGAAAAGCAGCTGGACCAGAACATGTTCCTCCGGCTGCCCGAGAAGCCCCTGAAGCCCGGAGAGACGCTCCGGATCTTCCTCTACCTGATGCCCAACTCCACCGTGGAGCAGTTCACCCTCAAGTAAGCCCCCCCCCCCCTTTAAATATATACACACACACACACACACACACGCATGAGCTCGGCTCGCCGACCCTCCAGGTGCATTCTGGTTCCATCCGGTCGCCGTGGGCACAGAGAGTTACGGCTGAATCAAGGATTCCTCCTGGCAGACCGCCGCCGCACGATGATACACACAATGTGTCTCCACGCCGTGTGTGTGTGTGTGAGAGAGTGTGTGTGAGTGTGAGAGTGTGTGTGTGTGTGAGAGAGAGTGTGTGTGTGTGTGAGTGTGAGGGTGTGTGTGTGAGTGTGAGAGAGTATGTGTGTGTGTGAGTGTGAGAGAGTGTGAGAGTGTGTGTGTGTGTGAGTGTGTGTGTGAGAGTGAGTGTGAGTGTGTGGTGTGAGGAGTGTGTGTGAGTGTGAGGTGTGTGAGTGTGAGAGTGTGTGTGTGTGAGAGTGTATGAGAGTATGTGTGTGTGTGAGTGTGTGTGTGAGAGAGTGTGTGTGTGTGTGTGTGTGAGAGTGTGAGTGTGTGTGTGTGAGAGAGTATGTGTGCGTGTGTGAGAGTGTGTGTGTGTGTGAGAGAGTATGTGTGCGTGTGTGTGTGTGTGTGAGAGAGTATGTGTGCGTGTGTGAGCGTGTGTGAGAGTGTGTGAGCGTGTGTGTGAGTGAGAGTGTGAGTGAGAGTATGTGTGTGTGTGTGTGTGAGAGTGTGTGTGTGTGTGTGAGTGAGAGTGTGTGTGAGAGTGTGAGAGTGTGTGTGTGTGAGCGTGTGTGTGAGAGTGTGTGTGTGTGTGTGAGTGTGTGTAAGAGTGTGAGTGTGTGTGAGTGTGTGTGTGTGTGAGAGTGTGTGAGAGTGTGTGTGTGTGTGAGTGTGTGTGAGAGTGTGAGAGTGTGTGTGTGAGTGTGTGTGAGAGTGTGTGTGTGTGAGAGAGTGTGTGTGAGAGTGTGTGTGTGAGTGTGTGTGTGTGAGAGTGTGTGTGTGTGTGAGAGAGTGTGTGTGTGTGTGAGAGTGTGTGTGTGAGTGTGTGTGAGAGAGTGTGTGTGAGTGTGAGAGTGTGTGTGAGTGTGAGAGAGTGTGAGTGTGAGTGTGTGTGTGAGTGTGAGAGAGTGTGAGTGTGTGAGAGAGTGAGTGTGAGAGAGTATGTCAGTGTGTGTGTGTGTGAGAGAGTATGTGAGTGTGTGTGAGAGTGTGTGTGTGTGTGTGTGAGAGAGTGTGTGTGAGTGTGAGAGAGTGTGTGAGAGTGTGTGTGTGAGTGTGAGAGAGTATGTGAGTGTGAGTGTGAGTGTGTGTGTGAGTGTGAGAGAGTATGTGAGTGTGAGTGTGAGTGTGAGCGTGTGTGTGTGTGTGTGAACGCTACTTCCTGTAAAGTCCCCAGTGAGTAAGACATATGTTGGATGTCCTCCGTTAACGGGACGGTTATCTCGGCGCCGGGTGTCTTCACTGTCGCCGTGACGATCGGCCTCGTTCACAAGCGGCAATGAGATGATGGTTTTGTTTCTTTGCGTCATGAAAGGCGTCTCTCACTCTGTTGCTCTGCAGTCGCAAAGAGTCAAACGAGCGTCATCTCATATTTCATCCTCCAGCTCGAGGTCATTGAGGTCAGGTGGGGGATAGAACATGGCGGGGGAGACGGGGTTAGAGTGTGCTTCACCTTTTTCTTAACAACCACAGAGGTGTTTCAAATGCATCATTCATTGTATTATCGTGGCGTTCAAGTCCACGCAAAATACCCAAACCAATGAAGTCTCTTTCTAAAATGATCTTCTATGTTGCTATTTCCCATGGAATCAAATGAGCTTTTAATGTTCACCCTGTAATAACAGAAACGGTTTCATGTGCAGTTAGTTCTCTCATTGCAAGTGAAATCTAAAATGTCTCCGTGTTATGAGCAAAAGTCCATTCGACTAAACCGTTAAACTTTATTTGCACATTGAGGATCGATCGTGATCTCGCTCACGCTTCAGTCTCTTGTTGCTCCGTGTTTCGTCTCCTCAGGATCAACTCTCTGATTTAACTTTGTTAACGGCTCGTTTCTACCTCTGCTCGTCTGTTTATTGGTGCATTTGAACACGTGGTGTAATTCACTTTTATTGTTGTTGTTGTTGTTGACAGCTGGCAGCTTGCAGCCGTAAACGACACCAACACAACCACGAGCTCACAGGTGGTTACACAACCACGTGGAAATGAGCTGCGTGAGTTTGGCAATGTTTACTTTAAGTTTCATGTATGACATGATATGATATAAATAATATAATATGATATGATCTAATATTATATAATATGACATGATATGATATGATCTAATATTATATAATATGACATATGATATGATCTAATATATTATATTATATGACATGATATGATATCATATTTTATGATCTAATATTATATGACATGATATAATATGATATGATCTAATATGATATGACATGATATGATATAATATTTTATGATCTAATATTATATGACATGATATGATCTAATATTATATAATATGATATAATATTTTATGATATAATATTATATGACATGATCTAATATTATATGATATGACATGATATAATATTTTATGATCTAATATTATATGACATGATATAATATTATATCATATAATATTATATAATATGACATGATATGATATAATATTATATTATATAATATGACATGATATGATATAATATGATATGATATAATTATGATATGACATGATATGATATAATATGATATAAAGATACTTTTTTGGGGCACCGATATTCATACATTTATTTGCTGCATTGTTTTTACAGAAAATATAGATTATATAAACTTTAAGTTCCCATCAGGTCTGCAGGAATACTACCGGCTGCTGGTCTGCAATGTTTCCCTGAACATAACGTTATATATGTAAGGGGATATGTAATATGGAACAAATAATAATGAAGTGTGTTTAAAGTCTCTCGCAAACAGACGACCAGTAACGGCGATCAGTGAGCCGGCCGTTTCTGAGAAGGACCGTGATGGTTTTCACAATAACTCATATTTGCCGACGTTGAACCTTGCTGAGTTTGAGCGTCTGCCTGGAACGAGACGCTCGGCCGCACCTTCCTCTCCTCGCCTGTCAACACGATATTCGGGGTGAGAGAATGAATCATTATTCGCTTGAGGGAAGAAAGTTTTCCTCCGCTCGTAGGCGCGAAGGAAAGAAACTCAAAGCGCCTCATAACGCCGACTGACGTCAGCAACAATGATGAAACGCACTGTAAATACGATCGGCGGAATCTCAACCGAATCTCCCGCGGAGAGAGAGACGGGGTATTAATTACGCCTCAATAACTCAATAAGCTCCAGGGGGAAACCAGCGTTTGAATTCCCCCGGAGGAAATGGTTTATTAATTGTGAATCCTCGGGGCGGGAGGATTCGCTATGAATAAACTGTAAACCTGTAAAGGTCGTGACCCAGACGCCAGTTTATAAAATCATGCCCCGAGCAGGAAAACAGTTTGCGTGACAGATGTGGGAAAAGTTCACACACTTCAGGTCCTGAGCGAGGTGCAGGAGTTCATCCTGAACGAAGCCACGGAGGTTTCATCGAGACGCAGCAAAGGCCATTTTTGACTTTTGCATTGTAATTTTATTGCACTAGTGCGGTGTGCATGGATGGATTACCTAATGGGCCCAAAGGGTCAGGGGCCCCACTGGTCTTCACTTTGAGAGGTAGAAACCAGTAAGACACGTAACATGACCACAAAGACGCGTACAAAATAAAACAGAGACCAAAGCAACTACGAAGAGACTCAGTCACTACAAAGAGACATATAATCACGACAAAGAGACTCTAAACAACCACAAAGAGACATAACACAACTACAAAGAGACTTGAAACAACTACAAAGAGATTTAAAACAACCACAAAGACTCAAAACAACTACAAAGACTCAAATCAACAACAAAGAGACTCAACACAACTACAAATACACATACAACCACCACAAAGAGACTCAAAACAACTATAAGACTCAAAACAACCACAAAGACTCAAAACTACTATAAAGAGACTCAAAAGGACTCAAAAGAAACACACGAATTACAAAGAGACATAAAACATCTTCAAAGAGACTCAACACAACTACAAAGACTCAAAAGGACTAAAAAGAAAGAATAAAACAACCACAAAGAGACATAACACAACTACGAAGAGACACCAAACATCTTCAAAGAGACTTGAAACAACTACAAAGAGATTTAAAACAACTACAAAGACTCAAAACAACTACAAAGAGACATAAAACATCTTCAAAGAGACTCAACCCAACTACAAAGACTCAAAAGGACTAAAAAGAAAGAATAAAACAATCACAAAGAGGCGTAACAACTTTAAAATGACAGAACAACAACAAGAGGCTGAACAAGTCGTCGGTGTCTCCTGATAGTTACCGACGTGTCGCCTGATGTCACACACACGGCGATGAACACACACACTTGTTTTTTTTGTTTTTTTTTAAACGAGAATAATTTACTTTTCTGATAAAATGAGTCCGACTCCTCGACGGCGGAGGGATCCGATGTTCTTCGTGCGAGTGAAAGACGAGTCCTCTCTCCACATCACGGACCGTTCCGTCAAAATCTGTCCTTAAAAAAACAAAAACATGTTTTATAGAACAAAATGTTTTGAAAAGCTGAAAGACGCATCGACCCGTTTCTCGCTCGCCAGCGCCGTTCATTTCCTTCTGTTCCTGAAAGTGGCTCAAATCAGAAAAATGTGAATGAACGCTGTCGACTGTGTGTGTGTGTGTGTGTGTGTGTGTGTGTTCTTAAAGACATCCTCCCAGTGTGTGTGTGTTCCTCCCAGTCCTCCCACCTTGTCGCCAGACGACAGTGCTAACCATTCATTATCCTGGGACCCACCCCCAGGAATGCCGAGCATTTGTTTTCACACCATCAGAGCCCCCCCCCCCCTCGTGAAGATGTATGACCTCATGTCGTAATGAAGAGACGCAAACGGCCGCGTTCTGAGATCTAGTTTACGTTGTTAATCACCTCCTTATCGCCTGCATTTATTTACATTTATATACAGAAATGTATATGTTAAAGAAAGAGATGGCCCCGCCCCCTCGACTCGACCGGGCACATCGAGGAAGACGACTTAAAGATGCAGCGTCTTTTCAAGAGGAGTTGGGAGGCCTCCTCCTCCTCCTCCTCTCCCTTTTGGTCACAATTCCTTTCTCCTTATTCACTCGTCCGGCTTTGAAGCTGCGTGACTTGTTATTGCAGATGACGGCGTGGGGGGCGAGGGGGCGGAGCTACACGGCCATGTGTGGAACCTTCCTTAAATTCAGAAGTGTGTGTGTGTGTGTGTGTCATGCTGTAAGATGGGGGGTAGGCGCGTGTCATATTCGGTTACCATTGCAATGTGATAACAGTCGTTGACGTGCAGAGTGACATTTATTTTACGGATATCTCACATGCTTGTTCTTAGTGACTCCTTCCTCGTCAAATATATATATATATATATATATATATATATATATCTTAAGTATATTAAGCGTTGTGCGACGGAATGTAATATTCTTTTGTGATTGGACCTGCTCCTCCTCTTGACAACACGTATCATCGCTGCACAGCGCTTACAATCCCACACACACACACACACACACACACACACAGTCATCAGAGTGTTTTTAGAATATATTCATAATTGCTCAAATGACTACGTCTAATGTGGAAGTCGGCTCTTACGTGGCGGCGATGATCCCACAGAGGATTGCCAATTAGCTCGTCTGAGTTCTCCCACCTGCAGCAGACAGCTGCGTTGGTTATTTTAGGATTTTAAAAAATATTTTAAAAGCTGTGATAAATCTCACTCGATCGTGAGCGCGTGTTGCTGTCGCCGAGGCTCGAGGGACGCCCCGTCGGCCTCAAGGACGCGAGCAATCCCCCACGAGAGCCGACTCATCGCACATCTCGCTGTGACTCGGGTCATTGTGTGACTCTTTGTGGTTGTTTTGTGACTCTTTGTGGTTGTTTTGTGACTCTTTGTGGTTGTTTTGTGTCTCGTTGTGGTTGTTTTGTGACTTTGTGGTTGTTTTGTGACTCTTTGTGGTTGTTTTGTTTCTCGTTGTGGTTGTTTTGTGTCTCTTTGTGGTTGTTTTGTGTCTCTTTGTGGTCATTGTGTGACTCTTTGTGGTTGTTTTGTGTCTCTCTGTGGTTGTTTTGTGACTCTTTGTGGTTGTTTTGTGTCTCTTTGTGGTCATTGTGTGACTCTTTGTGGTTGTTTTGTGTCTCTTTGTGGTTGTTTTGTGTCTCTTTGTGGTCATTGTGTGACTCTTTGTGGTTGTTTTGTGTCTCTTTGTGGTAGTTTTGTGACTCACTTTTGTTGTTTTGTGTCTTTTTGGGTAATTTCTGTATCTTTGTGGTAGTTTTGTGTCACTAAATACTAAAATGTATTTGTTGTCTCTTTGGTAGTTTTGTATCTCTTAGTGGTAATGTTGTCTCTGAGGTCATTTGGAGTCTCTTTGTGGTCGTTTTGTGTCTCTCTGTAGTTGTTTTTTGTCTCTTTGTAGTTGTTTTGTCTCTTTGTAGTTGTTTTGTGTCTCTTTGTGGTTGTTTTTGTCTCTTTGTGGTTGTTTTGTGTCTCTTTGTGGTTGTTTTGTCTCTTTGTGGTTGTTTTGTGTCTCTTTGTGGTTGTTTTGTGTCTTTGTAGTTTTGTCTCTGTAGTTGTTTTGTGTCTCTTTGTGGTTGTTTTGTGTCTTTGTGGTTGTTTTGTCTCTTTGTTGTTGTTTTGTGTGTCTTTGTGGTTGTTTTGTGTCTCTTTGTGGTTGTTTTGTCTCTTTGTAGTTGTTTTGTGTCTCTTTGTGGTTGTTTTGTGTCTCTTTGTGGTTGTTTTGTCTCTTTGTGGTTGTTTTGTGTGTCTTTGTAGTTGTTTTGTGTCTCTTTGTGGTTGTTTTGTGTCTCTTTGTAGTTGTTTTGTCTCTTTGTAGTTGTTTTGTGTGTCTTTGTGGTTGTTTTGTGTCTCTTTGTGGTTGTTTTGTGTCTCTTTGTAGTTGTTTTGTGTCTCTTTGTAAGTGTTTTGTCTCTTTGTAGTTTTGTCTCTTTGTGGTCGTTTTGTGTCTCTTTGTAGTTGTTTTGTCTCTTTGTGGTTGTTTTGTGTCTCTTTGTGGTCATTTGGAGTCTCTCTGTTAGGTTTGAGTGACATGGTGTAGGTGTGGGTCAGGAGAGCCTCTCCATAGGAGAAGTCACCTTGCTTTGCCGACTAAGAGCTGGTAGGGAGCCCAACATATTGAGCTCAACTGGACTCTCCTGCTCACCTCCCGCCATTCTTGCCAAACCGTCAACAAGTTATTTGAGGTCAAGCTGCAGGGGGGTATGTGTGTGGGGGGGGGGGGGGGGTTACCATTGTGATCTTTAATAAAAGCAGAGCCCCCTCTGGGCGGCCGTTGGCTCGAGGGAGGGGCCGCGCTGCGTGTGCCAAGATTTTAATGAAATGGGTCGTTTGAGCTCGAGTTTTTTTTTTTATGCTCAAAGAAAGTCGCCCGTGTCAGCGAAATGCAGAACATCGACGCACGCCCGTTCCTACGACTGGAGCCTCTTCTCACCTCCGCTGGGCGAGCGGAGCGTCTTTTGTTCCACTGTCTGCAGCCGGCGCCTCTGACTTCAGGATCAGGGACTTTTATTTTCAGCACGCTCGGCAAATCTGGACCGTCGGTTTAGTTTTCGGACAATAGCGCCCAATCGAGTGAGACCTTCTATCGGACGCCACTCGATCCCACAAAGGTCATCTGGGGCGAGTACACACACACACACACACACACACACACACACGCACTATGTGTGCAGATGCATTCATACAGCCGGTGGTCTGATGGTTTCATCGGCGCATCACATTTCCTCAATTAACCGCTCAATCAAACTCCAGGGAACTTGGGATTGGATCATTTTTTCGGGGGAGGAAACCATTTCCCATAAAAGCGTAAAAGCGTACGCGAGCGTAGAACGTTATTTCCTCCACGACGTACCACACAGTATCGGCCAGCAGAGTCTAGAAGTCTTTCATTCATCATATTTTCATTAATGTAATGCATGACGCCGTACGGAGTCGATAACGAGACGCTCTGTTCGGCCCGGGGAGTTAATGGGCGAGCGAAACCGTGATGTCATTATCGTGACTCCTCCTCCTCTTCGTCGTGCTCATCGATGTCGGCCGATGTCCGTTGGTCTGGCGCGAGACCCGAGCACCTTCCGTACTTTGATTTTTCAAAGTGTATTTTAATATCCGGTGAATTATGGAGGAAGGGGAGACAAAAGCTCCGAGCTCATTCGTTTCCAAGGTAACCAAACACCTGTCCTCAGGTATGGGGGGGGGGCTGTGTGCTCATGGTGCCGATGCACCACGGCACCGGGATAATGGGTCAGATAACGAGCCGATCTCCAAAGGGAGAATTTGGATATTCAACATGTGACGTGTGACTAATCGAGTGATTGTGAATATGTCGGTGGCTCCTCCTCTTCCTCTTCTTATTTATTTAATGATTCATTTATTTAATCATTTATTAATTTAATCATTTATTTAATTATTTATTTATTCATTCATTTATTTATTCAATCATTTATTTAATTATTTATTCATTTATTTATTCATTCATTTATTTATTCATTCATTTATTTATTTATACATTTATTTATTTAATCATTTATTTATTTAATTATTTATTTATTCATTCATTTATTTATTTTATCATTTATTTAATTATTTATTTATTTATTTATACATTCATTTATTTAAAACGTACCTTTAAAAAAATGCGTCTGACGTGTTTTTACACCTGCAGGAAGTAAACAGCGCAGCCCTCCAGCGGGGCGCCGTGTGCTGTAGCGGAGGATGTTGAATGTCATGCCACAGCGGGGGGGGGGGGGTCTCCCCGCTCCATCGCTGTAACAACATAAGCTGTCTAACAACTGTATAGACGGCTTATGTGTTCACTCTCATCTGATGCAGCAGGACTACCCCCCCCCTCCTGTGAAGCCCGTCTCTTCACACCAGCACGTGTGAAACCTTTGATGTCTTCTTCTTTTATCTCATCTCTTTGTTCTTCTCGGGGGGAGGGGGGACAGTTTTTTTCCCTCCCGCCGCCGCTGTAAGATTTGTTATGTTGGGCTGATTTTGAATTGGAATGATTTTGAGGCCTCGCCACAGATTAGTAATGGCTGCTTTTTTGTTGTTGAAAAAGCTGGAACTTGTTCAGACTATTTTATTAGCCCCCAAAATAATCAAATTAGCAAATCATTATTTGTGCACACTGACCCTGATGTCGACACGTTTCCCAAACACTGGGTCGGGGACCCACCGGTGGGTCGCAGGAGTTTTATAATTGGGTCGCCAAATAAATGAGCAGAATTTCTTCCGTAAAATGTATTTCTCATTTATATCTGCAGTTCACCTTTGGGCCACTAAAGGGTGCCGAAAAGTTTGTATTCTGATAATTGTCGCCAACTTATAACTTTGAATCTCACAAGAAAGACAAAAAGAGCCTTTTAACTCCCTCAAAGGCTTTTATCTGGCCTCATTTCTTAAATATTTATAGTGTTTATGTTCATAACACAACATGAATAACCATCCAATGTATTTTTCTGTTATATATAAATATATATATATATTTATGTGTGTGAGTATATATATATGTGTGTGTGTGTATGTATATATATATATATGTGTGTGTGTATATATATACTTTATATATGTATATATGTGTGTGTGTATATACATATATATTTATATACAGTATATATATACTGTATATATATTTATATACAGTATATATATATGTGTGTGTATATATACAGTGTATATATATATATATATATATGATGATGTGGAAATGGCAGTAAAGATAGTCAAGAAGGCCTATATTTAAACATTTATAGATATAAGATTCAAAGATAGAGCTTTTTGTTAATTGGGTCATTTTTTTTTTTTGTCCCCAGAAATGAGATCAAATGGATGAAAGAGGGCTTTGTTGCTCTTTTGCCACACATAAGAGCAAATAACCAGTAAAACCTTATTTTATCAGGGGAATGTTCATAAATAATGCAAAAAAAGCAACAACTCCCAACATGTTGTTTAATTGCGATGCTTCACGCCTCACAGACACACATTCCTCCTCAGCCTCCAGCGAGGGAGGCGCTCGAGGACGTTCCTCCACTTGACGGCACTTAATTGCTCCTCCGTCAATATCGCCTCCATTAGCGCTCCACTCACCCACAATGCAACGCTTTGAGGACCACGATAATCAGAGGGGGGGGGGGGCTGTGTGGGCGGAGCTCGACTCCCACGCTTCACGACTCGACGGGTTCTCAGATACTCGAAGCGATCTGGACCGACGGAGAGTTTGAGTTCTACGTGTTTGCTTAAAGACACGAGGGCAAAAAAATCTATAAAGCGCTTGAACGTTCACTTTCTGCTCGTTATTATTAATGTTCTATAGAATGCTCAGAAAGAGGGGTCAGGTGAATAAGCATTTTATAAGTCTATATTTCAAGATGATTAGTAAATGCTTTCTTTCTTTTTTAAGGTACAGTTATTCGTTATATGAACGTTGATAAAGCTTCTCATCACCAGTTATCTCAAATATCCTTTTTTTTCACTCAAATTGCCGCATTTATTTTATTTTTAACGGAAAGAAACGACTAAAATCATTCAGTAGACTTCTTTCATTAATGTGAATGCTTTTGGTTTCTTTTGTTTTTATTTCCTGGACAGCAGCAGGGTTGGTAGACCCTTCGGCTGTTACCATGGTTACCTTTTAATATCCTGTACTTTTTTCCCCGTATATCTTCACACCAGATAAACAACTGGTATTTTATTTTGAAAGGAGCGTGTTTTTAAAGAGCTATCTTGTGGCTTTGTTTTTTTATATTAATAGATTTGAACAATTGACAAAGAACGGATGTTTGTTGGTGTTTAGGGTCAACATACAATGTCCCTGCTTCCACAAAGCCACCAAATATACATTTTACTTTGCTAATTGATATAAAACGTCATTCTTTCAAAATAAAACGTCTCCGTTTGGACTTTTCTCGTTTAAAACTATCATAAAATTCTGGTTTTGCAGTGTAAACAAATATGTATAGCAAATTTCTTTTTTACAGTACTTCACAGTTTCCTAACCCTGTTTTTGGGCGCGCTTATGACGTCGCTGACTGAAAGAATCCCCCCAAAAAACGGAAAGCAGTGAACTCATCTCCTACCTTTAAATACAACGTACACATGTCGGTTTGAACAGTCAGACTCGACTAAACGCACACAGATCGTGTTCATGTGAGCATCTTCCCTCTTTTATTCTGTTTGTGTGACGATGGACTAGCAGAATAACGACTTTCCCTCCTCGTCCTTTATATTCCGATATCTGAGCTCCTGATCATCCATTATTTAAACCTCATGGATCAAACGCAACAAAAAAGGGGTCAACAGGAACGTGGCCGTGCTTCTCTTCCTGTTAATCACACCATCGAAGATCATCAATGTGACGAACACCTGTGTGTGTGTGTGTGTGTGTGTGTGTGTGTGTGTGTGTGTGTGTGTGTGTGTGTGTGTGTGTGTGTGTGTGTGTGTGTGTGTGTGTGTGTGTGTGTGTGTGTGTGTGTGGTTACAAGACAATGATGATAAAAAGCTGTCGTCCAATAGGAATCAAGATATCAATCCGCCATGTCAGCATAAGAAGCCGTTGATGAATTACACGGAGGACTAAAGGACTTCACGAGGCGCTCTCAGTGGAGAGATTAACCCTGAAGGCCGCTTCTTTTCTTTTTCTCTCTCTCCGTTTACTAAGTACATGTTCGCCACCTACAGTTTGACACATGTATTCATCTTTATCATTTCACAATTGCCAAGAAAGAAATCTATATAATTGAAGTAATTACGTGATGCGTGATACGGCATAAATCCCTCCAGCCAAAAAAACACCCATGAGCCTCTGCTCCCCCCCCCCCCTCCCCCCTGACATGTGATCTGTCATCGGCTTATACAATACCTGCCGGTGCCTTGGAAAGCCGGCTTCATTTCACCTGAGATGAGTTCTCATCAAAGGTTAGTTATGAAGAGTTATGAGGAGTTCTGAGAGACTGGGGAAGAGGAGCTCTGACTTCTCCTCAATGGAGAGACGAGGAAGATTATTTATCTATTTTTAAACACAGAAAACCGCATAGTAAGGGAAAAAAATGGGACAAAGGGAGTTGGTCCAATCTTCCTGTTATGGTATGTGGGGAAATATTCAGCAGCGTCATAAAAATCTCAATTTGGTTGATATTCAACACTTTTAGATCACATCCCCAGACACATGGAGCACCTATTTAAAATAATTTTTATAAAATATGTCGGATATTATTTGAATCCCTCTCCAACGCTCAAATATTCCGTTTCACTGGGACTCTGACTTGATTATTTCGCTAAAAATCTAAATCTAAAAAAACGGCCACCTTGAAAGTGTAAATATAAAAAAACATTGAGTTTAAAATTGTGACGCAACACAATTAAATATGATCTGTGTTGTTCTGAATGAGTTTTTAAAGTGATTTCAAGTAAAACTGTAAATGTATCTGGTTTAAAGAATGAATCCTTGTTGGCGGCTGCTGACTGTAGGAAGGAGGCGTGTCATCGGCGCACGAGAAATACACAAACCAGAAGATCCAGCTTGTTGCATTGATTGTACACAGAGTACATCAGAATGTATGATTTGACCGTATCCCGTGCCGTGTGTGTTGGTATTCAGTCTTATCCCGGTGTCATTGAGGAGTTTAAGATCCCATTGTTCATCAAAGTAAAGAGCTTCACAGTTCATAACTCTTCAATCGCTCCAAACGTCCAAAACAAACAACATTTTCCAGCTTCAGTGTAAAATACCATTTAAAATAAGACTAAAGATTCCACCTGGGTGATTTATCACATGTTTGGCTTTCCTGTTATCTCATAGTGTGGGATTGTGAATAGAGACTACCCCGTCGCCTTCAGGCGAAATCAGGATTAACCATTGTTTTCTAAAACTCTGTTACCAGGCAACGGGCCCGGCAAGGTGTCTGAATGCATTGGCGGAGAATATTAGCACTTCATTTACTTAAGGAAACGGCTGAATGTCACCAGAAAGGGGGGTTCATTATCCCCCCCCCCCTCCTAATGAAACCTGAGAGAGACTCACAGGCGTTGAAATGAAATTCACCGGCTTCGGCTCCGGCTCCGGCTCGTGTTCCACAGCCGACGGCTTCATGGAGTTATTCTGCTCTCGCTGCCCAGAGCAGCACAGAGTCCCTTTTGTGCAGCGACTGGCATTTTGGGGGGGGGGCTCATCCACTGTCACAACCTGAGTATTGAAAAACATGTCCTGTGAAGTGAAATGGGTTTTAGTGGTGCGATACACACACACACACACACACACACACCCCATACACACCCCATCCGTAACTCCACCTGAAGCACTCGAGTCCACAGCGAGTGCTTCACCCCCCCTCCCCCATGTCATGTGCTGCAGTTAATTGAGGCCCTAATGAAACGGGCAGGCCGAGATTGGACCACCTTAGTGGACTTCAGAAAGCAAACCAATTGGAAGTGACAACGGGTCCCCTGGTCCCCTCACTGCCGAGCTCCTGGTGTTGGGGGGGGGGGATTGTTTGTGTTTACGACGCTCCTCTCACCGGGTCCCTTGTGTGGCCGCTGCCTCTCGTGTTTTACGGCGTTATTGCTTCGCTGGGCAAAAGGTTTATGAGTGGAGCCACAGCCGTCAGCAAGGGGGGGGGGGGGGGGGACCAGAGACCACCTCTCCCCTCGACTGGCGGTGACGTTGTGCTGGATGTACTCAACGTGCTGTTGGGTGGCTTTGAAACTGATCCTCAACACAGGTCCAGCACATTTGGAGTCTCACTCGTTGTTAGCTCGCCTGCTAACTACCGCTGACTCATTGTTAGCTCGCTTGCTAACTACTGCTGACAATGTGAGCTTGTTTGCTAACTACCGCTGACTCATTGGTAGCTCGTCCGCTAACTACCGATGACTCGTTGTTAGCTCGTCTGCTAACTACCGCCGACTCGTTGTTAGCTCGTCCGCTAACTACCGATGACTCGTTGTTAGCTTGTCTGCTAACTACCGCTGACTCATTGGTAGCTCGCCTGCTAACTACCGCTGACTCATTGGTAGCTAGCCTGCTAACTACCGCTGACTCATTGGTAGCTAGCCTGCTAACTACCGCTGACTTATTGGTAGCTCGCCTGCTAACTACCCCTGACTCATTGGTAGCTCGCCTGCTAACTACCGCTGACTCATTGGTAGCTAGCCTGCTAACTACCGCTGACTCATTGGTAGCTCGCCTGCTAACTACCGCTGTGGAAATATGTGCAAATGAGCAGATAATGCATCATTTTGCATATTTGTACATCAACATTTTTAAAACTTGTAAATTCATTAAATACTTATCTGAAAGTAACTTATGAACTGGGGACGTTTTATGGTGATAACTATTTTTAAAACATATGTTGTGTACCCTTTTCAGCCTCAACATCCGCGAACAAACATTTCAGCTCTCGGATCACAGGAACATGGATGTTCTATTTAGTCCGATCGATTTGAGATTCCTGGCCTTGGCGAATTTTGACTGTGTTCACGCGTTCCTCCCCGAGATTTATCCTCTCCCGCCCCGGCTGGTATGTTTACGGCTTAACGACCAGCAATCGCTCGGATCCACTTTGCCTCCGCTCCGGCAAAACGCAACTTGGTTTGCAGCCGCTGGGATTCTCTGTTGTTTAGGATTCCGGTGCTCACTAAATGTGCTGCGACTAAAGATTAGAAATCATACAGAAAGATTCAATCCCAGATATTCGACCCCCCCACTCCTCTCTGCATATGTAAACCGCGCTTGTTCACGAGCTCTCTGGATTTGCTCTGGCGCTCGCCACTGGGTCGGTAATAACAAGTCCATTTAATTATCTTTAAAGTCCGCACAGAATCGGGCGGTGGTGGATTTTAGCAGAACGACAAATTCATCTTGAGCGTGTTGTTGAGTTCGTGAATTTATCTTCTTAAAAGGGACATTATGGAGATTATTTTTTCCGTTAATCATGTTTCATTACCCCCCCTATACACACACACACACACACACTCTCTTTATATATATATATAATCACCGTGCTGCTCATCTCGCCTCACCTGTCTCACCACATCAGTGTTCCACTCCCCCCCCCCCCCCCCCCACCTCCATCCTTCTCCACATGGCAACAGAAATGTAAATTCACTGCACTCGCAGCGCCATCCCAACACATTCACATCGATGTTCGGCGGTGATGTGAATAATGAGCCGGCCCCGCGTATCTGTTCATATTTACATGTTCGTGTATCGTATGTTCATATCGCACACGTATGACGGAGGAATGAGGAAAGAAGCTCATCTGGATTCTTCGTTTTCAAGAGACGGTCCTCGGATGGATTTTAATTTCCACTGCGTGTGACATTGTTGGATGACACGTGTGTGCGTGTACAGATTGTGAAGCCCTCTGGGGAAAACGTGTGTATTGTGTCTTTTCGGCGAAACGAAATGTATTGAATTGAAATTGTGAGTAGTTTCAGAACCTCACAATTCGTCCCATGGAAAGTTCTCCATGTTTTAAGGAGTCTAAACCACAAAGTTGATTCTTTCTCTCTCTCCCATTTCTATATCGTCCTCCGTCTGATGGACATATCAAAAGAACAAATGTAGGAGGATCCTCAAACTCTGTCAGCGTTGGTCTTCGTCTGACCCGAGAGGGAGAAACACTCGGCCAGTTGGTCAAACATCGTGTGACAGAGGTGACCTCTGTGGGGCGATAAAACGGATCATAAAGATGCTCATCCCAAGAAACGTGCTCCAAGTGAAAGACCACTTTATAATAACCATTATAATATATTTAAATAAATAAATATATTCATAGTTTAATAAACTTAATAAGTTCCTTTTCTTTTAACAAACAATGAAATTAAAAGTTTACTATCATTAGTTGTATCATAGTTGACAATTTAACTTAATGGTTGATTTTTATTAATTAAATCCATATATTTGAACAACGTTGTTTATCTAATTTATTGGGTTTGCAGATAACAGGAAACCAGTTTGTGTCAAAATGAGCATCAGTGTTGCATTATGGGTACTTTTGGGCGGATTGGGGCGACCACATAATACTGTCTTGCACCAAATAGGCCTCAAATGTGTCAATGTCCAATTGCCTTAACCCTGCATTATCTCTAATTTCCACCAGGGGGCGACTCCTCTGGTTGTATAGAAGTCTATGCTTCATGTGTTAAAGCTGCATTCTCTCTCCTGACCACCAGGGGGCTCCTCTGGTTGTATATAAGTCTATATAGTGACTCTACTTCTCTTGATGTATTCCCTCAGTAAACATGAGTTTATGTCTCAGTCTCTAGCTTCAAGTCTTCTTCTATACAGCATGATGTCATCATTTAGGACATGATGGTCATTTAGAGTCACACACTTTAAAGCAGTGGACGCTTTAGGGGCGGAGCTACAAGGTGATTGACAGGTCTCTCTACCAGAGAGTAAGAGACGTGTTGCTGCATCGGAGGGTTTGAGGTAAACTTCACGTGACGATTACCGACTGGAAGTCATCGTTCACCTTTTGATTTGATTAGTTTTGCGAACACGATGTTTTAATAGTGGATTTCTTCTCATTTCGACAACAACAACAACAGCAGCAGCAGCAGCACTAATACACACAATCAGCAATCTGGTTAATTGGCGCCCCTCACCTGGCTGAGCGACGTAAACTAAACGCGGCGCTCCCGTTTCCTTTCCTCCGAGGCGAGAACCGGCGGCAGCCCGGGAATAAAGTGGGTTTTTAAATTTTTTTATGCTGGGAGCAGCTAGACGTTGTTTATCACGCCTCCTCCACTTCCTCCTCCTCCTCCTCCTCCTGCATTTCAGCGAGGCGCCTTGAACGATTTCAAACGGCGTCCTTTGCGTCTCCGCTCCGCTGTTTACCCATCAGCAAAGTTTCCCATACTGTTTGAGTCGGTTGCATTTGTTGCCGTTTTTTAAATTTAGCTTTGACTCGTGCAGACAGAGTTTACCCCCCCCCCCCCTAGTAGAGTCTGAGTAAAGCCAGTACATAACATGCAGATCCGTCGATCCTCCAAAACAACGCTGTCGAGACGACTCAAAGCTGCGAAGACGCTCGCGGGGTGCCAGGAAAGTGAGTCTCTCGTGATGACTCACTCATCCGCTCGCTATTTGCATCTTAATGAGACGCCCACAGCGAGTCTGCGTCCTGAGTTCTGGATTATTCCCCCCCGAAACCACCAGGAAGCTGATTTCCCAGCAGCAGGAAGTCGTCGTCGCCGCGTTGCTTCCACTTCGACTCTGAGTTCCTCAAACTTCCTGATCCACTTTCACACGTCTGCGTCGGCATAAACGAGTCTCTAAGTCCACTAAGTGAACATTATGAATGCTTTGTAATTAAGAAAAAGTGTGTACGTGTATTTGAATACGGCACGCTGATTAAATACGAGCTAATCTCTCTGAGTAATTCGGCGTCGGCGGCTCCGGAGCGTTGTTGGTTTCATCGTAAGCGTATCGCGTTGCGGCGCCCGTGACCTTGGCGCGGTTCACTCCGCCGCGATTGAACACGACGCTGAAAGAGATCGATGGTTAATCCGAGCCGCGGGAAAAACAACCGTATCCGTTCCCACTGTGGGCGTCGATGAGGTCTCAAAGGGTCATATCTTTGGGCCGCGCTGCCATTTCTTTGGCGCCGTGAGAGGCGATGATTACAACTGTCACGCGGCCGGGACGGATGGCTCGGTGCCGCGGTTGCGCCTCTTTTTTTTTCCCGCCTTTTTTTTCACGTGTTTGATTTAATTTCCGCAGCATTCCGGTTCTGCTATTTCGCTGTTTTTTTAAAATGGATTTTTTTCGGATCCGCATGAATTTTTAATTTTGTTACGTTTTTAATGTTTAAGATTCAATGGATTCATTTTTTTTTTTCCTTCTCCATTTTGAAGTTCGCGCAGTACCCAGCAAACAGGAGCGCCGATAGTTCAGACAGCGTGTCTGCTGTTTGGTGGAACTGCATGTCGACAAGGTGCCGTGGGGGGGGTGGGGTTCAGCTGCTCGCTGCATTTCATTTTTCCTTCCCCTCTAAAATTTTTCAGGTATTGTGAGTCGACTCTAAAGACGCCGCAGGGTGTTTTCCATCCGTTCGCCCCGAGCCGCCCCCCGACGGCATTCTGTTCCTCTGAGGCACGCCGTGGAGATGAAACAGCCTGATTAGACTGATCAGGAGAAGAAGAAAGAAAAGGGAAAAAGCACCTGTGTATTGTGTGTATTAAGGTCTGTTGTGATGTGGAACAGCACACATGTCCCGGCATGAGTTCACGTGGCTATTTTTTTTAAAGTACAAATATCTCACGTGTGCCTTTTTGGGTTTGAACAAAATGAAATTGTTCAGGATTAGGAATGTAGTCCTGATATCCTGGTCCTGTGGCGGTAATAAGGGTTCCAAAGCATAGATTGTATATACATACGTAGGATGTGTGCGTAGACTTTGTCACGTCACTTACTGGTTTGACTTTTGGGAAATGACCATATTTGGACTGCGGAGGAGTGAGGAAGAGATGCCGTTAACAGTCTCAGACAAAGACATGTCAATCACCTGGGAGCCCCGCCCCTAAAGCGTCCCCTGCTTCATGGTCTGTTTGACTCTAAATGACCATAAAGTACTAAATGATGACATCATGCTGTATAGAAGAAGACTTGAAACTAGAGACTGAGACATAAACTCATGTTTACAATGTTGACTGAGGGAATACATCAAGAGAGAAGTAGAGTCACTATATAGAATGCAGCTTTAACACATGAAGCATAGACTTCTATACAACCAGGAGTCTCCCCCTGGTGGTCAGGAGAGAGAATGCAGATTTAACACATGAAGCATAGACCTCAATACAACCAGAGGAGTCTCCCCCTGGTGGTCAGGAGAGAGAATGCAGCGTTGTAAAACACGTGTGTTGGCTTTACTTTTCAGAACCGGACTGGATAACCCCTTTAGAGAAGTTCTAGGCGAGGTCGTGGGGGACATGTCCAGTCTCGTCTCTCCGGTGTAAGACCGTCACAGTCTGTGGGATGTTATGGAAGAGGCGTTAACAGAAATGAAGGCCTCTGCTCCCCCTGCCAGGAAAGTACTCCTCCAGACTACGAGTCGACCGGGATGCAGGCCAGCTTGTACTTCTTTTTTTTCTTGCAGATAATGACAGTTGCATAGTCATTTGATTTCTTTGTAATGTCATCTTTCTCGAAATGCCACTTCAAGGCGTCTCCCAGTTTCAGTGTAAACGCCACGAGGAGAGACGTCTGCGAGGCGTCGCTCGTCTCCCGGAGCGCCGGCAGCTCTGTATCTCGGTGACGTTCGGGTGGAGCCCTCTGGGTCTCGGGGAGATCGTTGGCTACTTTATTCTATATATTCATGCTTCTTTCTTGAGGGATGTCTCTGCTCTGTCTCTCTACCAATTTGATATACACAGTATGTGCACAGGGAGGAATTCCTGTGCCAAGGGGGTGGAAATAAAGGCGATCTGCATTTGAAAGAGCGAGATCTGCAATGCATGCCGGATCGCGACGAGCTGCTCTCAGGTGGATTGCTGTCATTTGTTGCAGGATAATTGACATCATTCACGAAGCCGCTGCCAGCCGGCGGCGTGTCGGAGCGGTTCTGTTTGCCTTGGGCCGCTGGCGATGTTTTGAAAAATTCGATTTGAGGCAGCGGGCCCCAGGAAAGCCGGCTTCAGGCCGCTGTGATTCGCAGATGGATGGGTCTCTCTTGGCTGTGGGGTCGAGCCGCAGGTCCAATCAGGATCTGCTGGGGGGGGGGGGGGGGGGAGGTTATTCTGTCTGCTTTTCATCCAGTCTGCAACATGACCCGTCTGGTGCATCGATCATCCGGCGGAGTTGGGTTTCTCTGAGGTTCACCACCTGAAAGAGAGCCACGAGAGCCATAAAGAGTAAAGTAGCTCCTTAAAGGCTATTTAGGTCGACAGTACCCTCTCAGAGCCACGCAGAATGGAGGGCTTCCTGCTTTATTTGCTTTTGTCCCTGGGCGCCATAATGGATATGTGTATCATACATTTTCAGCCGATACTTAAGACACGTCACGGACTGTCTTTAACGGTATTCGAGGAAAGAATAATGACCGGAGACGTCTCCATTATCAGGAAGTAATGGACGATGTGGAGGCCAGCTGGTGGCGTCTGTGAAGTCTATTAGTTCCGGACTACGGACCCTTCGAAGGGCGATATCCCACTTACACCACGGCCAATTCCCGAAGAAAATACAAATGAAGACCATTCGTTTATATTGCCATGAATCTTGCAACCGCTGCGCTTCCCTGGTACCCCTGAGGGTTTGCCAATACCTGGAACAATCACTAGCATCCCCGAAGGTTGTTACGCAACAGACATGTTGTGTTCTGACGGACCTCTGATATAACTTTGCAACGGGAGATATTTCTCCTCGGGCTCAGCTCCGAGCCCAAAAAGGATGAAGCGATGCGAGCGAGATCCAAAGGCAATAATTTGATCAACAGTATCCGACGGTATCGTTCACAAATAGACGAGCTTGCGATCCATATGAATAAGAACTTTTAATGTATTCAAATGTTCTCGTTCAATGTGGCCAGTTTAGCTTGAGCTACTTAGAAAGTGTTCATTATCAGAAATAATGGACGCCCTGCAACCAATACGAATGGAGTATCACTCGGATGGTTTAAAGACTGATAATGCGTGACCTTTGGAGTCCAGGACACCTTTCACATTTATGCTTATTGAGAATACAGACCAAATGCCCTCTCAATGTTTTCAGACATTTTCATTTAAAATGGCCCGATGCTCATAAGTAGTGATCCTTTGGTGCGTCTTTCAGCGCGACCTTAGCATTGATAACCGTCAGGGATGGCAAACAGTTAATTATGCAATCGGAGGAAGGCAAATGGAGGCACAACTTCACTTAAAGGACACATCTCTTCAGCTGCCTCATCGTGTTGGATCTTTTGTATTATTCCCTGACATTCAATCGTGACATAAACATACAAATGAGAGCTGAGAGGCTCGGTTGCCGTTCTCTCCCATCAGCTAGCTGAATGATTCTTGGCTTTTTGTGTTGACTTTAAAAAAAAAATCATTTTCTCAATGCGTACGGGTATATATTTTTTCACTATACCACCACCAGGTGGCACCAAAGTCCGAAATCGTCAATCCCGACACCGAGCCACTTTAAAGATTAGCATCTTTTTCCTGCTTTGTGCCGTAAAGCAACACGAGCGTGGACGTTTCTGATCCACGTTAACGTATCCTCGAACTAGGTTTTCTACCAACAACTGCGAAAAACGTCCAATTTCCGCAATACAGTCTTTATTTTCTACGTGGATAACACAAAAATACAATATCGTGGGATGTCTACGAATTCCGGTGAATCATTTTTTTAAAGTTATTGGTGCGAATGCTGGATAAGACATCCGGCACCATGCCTCAGAGAATGGTGTGGGGGCAGCTCGGGGTTATTTTATATAACTATGAATATAAAGATTATTTTGTGGAACCCCTAATCCATTTATCTATCAAATATATGCAAAAATACGAAATAATATCAGAAAAATGTAAATAACTCTTACTGTAGCTATTTCCGTGAGCATTAATATGAGATATCAACCGTAACCTCAACCTGCAGATATTTTTTATCGGGTTTTATTGTTATTCCTGAGAATGAATAAATGCTGAATGTCTTATTTTAATCATTCAGCTCTCACTTTAGTTCTGGAATGAGCCTCAGAGTTAGACCCGTAAAACACGTGCACACGCGTGTTTCTATTTATTTATTAAACCCTCGTACAGTATGAATCTTTCAAAGCAAATTTCGATGACATAATGCCGTGTGTGTGTGTGTGATTTCCCCAGGGAGGGGATAGCATTTCTTTTACCCCGGCTTCTGTGAGGGCGAGCCTCCCCAGAGAGAGCTAGTTTTACTCAGCGCTGTCCAATTTGAAATAGAAGTTCCTCGGGGAAAACATCAAAAGTGCCGACGCCCCCCTCTGCCTGGGAAGGTCTTTGAATTGAATCTCCTGTTGTCGGCCACTCGAGGGGGGGGGGGGGTCCGCTCTCCTCGTGTTGTAATCACGGCGGTGTCGTGGGGCGGCGGCCTCGCCATCAGCGACCCGTTCTCGTTCTGCTTGAGCGCTCACTTCCGTGAACCGAGCGCCGACGGTCGCCGATTGCACCCCGAACCTCGAATATCCACCCTTGGACCCCCCCCGGCTCCTTGGAAAAAAGGTTCTGGCTCACCCCCCAGAGGGTCTTTGGCTAATGGGAAAACTCCTCGGAGTAATGGACCTCCAGAGGACACATTCCCTGCATGTGCGTCCTCTGTGTGTGTGTGTGGGAGAGGTTCAAAGGTCATGTGTCGGGATCAGTGTTGGGCAAGTTACTGAAAATTAGTAATTAGTTATAGTTACTAGTTACTTCTTTTAAAAGTAATTGAATTACTTTACTAGTTACTGTATATCCAAAGTAATTAGTTACTAGGGAAAGTAACTTTTAAGTTACTTTTATGTCTGCTTTTTTAATGTCATGAACAGTACTGAACAGTCAAACACAATAAACATGTTGTAGACCTATTTATTGCAATCAACAGGGCAACAGGCCTTCAAATCAAGCAGGAGTACAAAAGTCCCTTTTTTAGTTAACTTAATACAAAATAACTGTCTCAGTGATTTAACAGTGGTTTCTTTTTACCACATTAGGCCCAATGAAATAAAAGTGATTGGCCTACAGTATTAACACTAATTAAAAGAGAAAACAAAGGTGCCTTGAGGTGCTGCATATAATTGAGGGGGGTGCTAGAGGGCGGTACGTGCTGATCTGGAGTCAGTTTGGTAGGATTTGGGTATAAATAAATTATTTCATTTAAAATATGGATTTTTATTTAAAGATATTCATGTAATTTGCATGCAAAATAGGTCTACCCAGACCAGCGGACACAAAATTCAACCAGCGGCAAAGACCTGGCAACACTGGAAGTGGCTGTCAATCACAGTGTGGCGCCGTGTGGGTCGGGGGGGCGCTCAGTGTGGGCGAGTAGAGGGAGCGTGCCTGTGATTGGCGGAGTAGAGGGAGGCGGGGTTAACCTGTCGGAAAACGGAAGTTACGGGTGGTTGACGGAATGCCCAATAAAGGAGAAAATACCGTCGTCCCCCTCCCGTGAGTCGTCCCGCCTCCGTGTCATCAGTGCCATAACGTCCGAGACGTTACAATATCATTGCGCCACCAAGGTCCTGCGATGTCAGATCAGAAGCAGCTAAAGTAGCCTAGCTTGTCTTCTTGTCTGCAAGTGTTCATTTTTCACAAAAGAGAGCAACGAACTCATTTAAATTTCAGTAACTGTAACCGCGGTTGATTGAAAAAAAAAACTTCGTTACACTCTCGTTACCGCTAAAAGTAGTGGAATTACAGTAACGCGTTACTCCCAACACTGGTCGGGATCATGCTCAGCGTGTCCAGTCCTGGAAGCTAAGGTCAGATTGTGTTTGTTGTGCCTCCAGTGGAACGTTTAGTGTGTGTGTGTGTGTGTGTGTGTGTGTGTGTGTGTGTGTGTGTGTGTGTGTGTGTGTGTGTGTGTGTGTGTGTGTGTGTGTGTGTGTGTGCCTCGCAGCAGGAACACGACGCAGCGCATTGAGCCGCCAATGAGCCGAGCTTCATGAGATATTCATGCGTAATGCGCCTGCTGACGACGATCCGCGATGGGATCTGAGGTGCGTCGGTGTTCAGGTGATTGATTTTGACATCTTGAACACAACGGCTCCGACGACGCAAGTAAATCTCGCCGTTATCTGCTGCGCCGCAAAGTGAACTTTAACAAACGATATACATACGAACCGTACGGGCAGAAAGACGAGATACTAAATAATAACGAACAAGAGAGGAAAGAAAAGCAATGATAGCTGGACGGGATGAGACGCGTCGGATAACGGGGTCAGAGGGCGTCACGGAAACCCTTAATAAACACCTTTTGAACCTCTGCTCCGCCGGGACGTCTGACTCCACGTTCTTTGATAATAACACAACGTCAGATGGTTTGCGACGTCTCCTCCGTCCTCGCTCTAACCGAGCGGACGCCTGTTGATCCAGACGGCCCGTTTCCTTTGCCAGTTCAAGGTGTTTCATTATAAATGAAAAGCAAACACACGGAGGTCCAGCGTTGTGTCTCCCGGTCCATTTGTTAGATGTATACGACAAAAATACACACTTTCCCCCCCAAACATCAGTGGCTGCAAATGAATGCCCACAATGCCTTTGGTGCACAGAGCAGCTCGGGGGAGACGTTGTAAACCCCTCAGCCCTTTAAAGCTAAAAAACCAAGACCCACAAGACCCACAAGACCTCTTTCATCCGCCTCATCCCGTCTTGTTTTTGAATGCAAGGTGATCGGCTCGGCGACCTTCTGAAAAGAAAGGCCCCCCCCCTCCCCCTCGCTTTAAAGCGGCGACGCCGAGATGCCGCGCCCGGCGGAGCGCGAAATGGCGTCACGTGTCGCGGCCGCCGCGTCCCACATCTGGACAAATGCACGCAGCATCTGCACTTATATTCTGAATTCTACATTTCTCCGCAGAGTGGGAGTCGTCGTGCGGGTCGTGGGCAGAGTGGCCCCTCGGAGCGGCTCATGGAGCTTCTGCCTCGGGACGAATTTGGGCTTCGTGGCCAAATTTAGCCGCCGGGGCCTCGGGCCCCGAATCCGCTGCGATGCGGACGGGAGTGCAGCGAATGCCTCTCGAGACGCTCAAGTGCTGACATTTTGTTGTTTATTTACCTCTCGGCTTTGGTCCGGGCGTCGCAAAAGGGGCGGCGCCGCGAAGCACGACGCCACGACTCGAATGTTTGTTTGTTGACGACGTCCCGCTCGGCTCCGCCGATGCCAAATTAACGGAGTCCAATCTGTCGGCGGCTGGCAGACGAGAGAGAGGAGAGCTGCTTTTCGGTTTGGTCGTTTCGCCGGGGAGGCGTCGCCTCGATGACATGCACCAACCGGAGAGAAAAGGGGAGGATCCGGGGAAGTTCTTAAATTCTCATCCAAAATCCCTTTTATTTTGGTGTGATTGGCAAAGGTCCTGGATCTCCTTTGACCTTTCACGGTGCGTGAAGGTCACAGGTGTTAAACACAAGGCCCGCCGCATCGCTTTATGTGGCCCCCTGGCGGCTTTAAAAACACTCGATCACCTTTTCTTAAAAATATCCCGTGCTTTTATTTTGAAGGTTTAGGATTAAATGGATTTATGTTGTAATATTAGAGACATTTTCTTATGTACAGTAATTCTACACTCCAATAAACAATAATCACATGCAAAGAGAGTTATTTAACAATATGTTCGAGGAGTTTAAAAAGTGTTTCCGGCCCTTTAAGAGGCGGCCATGATGCCGATGTGGCCCGCGGTGAACATGAGTTTGCCGCCCCTGGTGTGGGTGAAGGGTTGTCGCTGGTATAAGGACGTTTCTTTCTAATGATTCTTGGCATTCGTTCTCTTGGACATAAAAATGCACCGAAACTAAATTGGCAAAGAAAAAGACAAAAACACATTTTATTTAAAGTGTTTACACCATCAGTGTTGTTAATTTATGACGGGACCATTGTTCGCTCCGCTCGTTTAGCGGTGCGGTCTGGCTTTGTTCATCGAGTGGGAGATATTTACGTCTTCAAAATAAAAAAAATGAATGCTGCGAAATGACTTGGCAAAAATGTGACGGATGGCCATTTGGCAGTGTGATAATCCCTCTCTCTCTCTCCCCTCTCTCTCTCTCTCGCGCTGTCATCGCACACGGCACCGACGCGACATGCTTTAACGGAGCGGCGTTCCGTGAAGGGTTTCAATCCGTGTGAAATCGAAGCTAATCCGCGTCCGTCACCGTCGGTTACGAAGATCTCGCACTGTATTTTATACTCGCGATATTCTTAATTTGGCATTACGAACGCGTTCGCTGGAGTTATTTCCGAAGCTAACGGGGGAGAGTCGGGCGCGGCTTCTGATTATTCACATTTGAGAGTTTACAAAAATCCCACATCACTCGAGATTTATTATTTATATTTGTGTGTGTGTGTGTTTCGCACTTCTTGGTGGTGAGGAGATAACTGTGAACCGAGGCCTGAGCTATTCATCGCGACTCGGTCCTCAGAGTGAAAAGAAAAACGCCCGGGCTCGATGAGGCGAGAGCATCTCGGCGTTTCTCAGGCGGAGGGAGGAGACGGTTGACGAGCGGCCGTCCTCCCTCGGCGCGCTTCTGAGCAGCCGTTGATTGCGATGAAGAAACGGAGCGGTGACGTCTGCGTTCGGGCACGTAGCGCCGCGATGCGGCTCGTGTTCTGAGACGCTCCCATCGGGCCTCCGAACCAGAACCGCAGCTGCCGAGGAACCGGAACATGAACACACAGCCCGTTAATGGCTGTATTGATCAATTCAATTCAGTTTGTTTTTTACAGCCCAATATCTCAAACTCCAAATTCTCCTCACAATCTGTACACATACGACATCGCTGACCTTTGACCTCACATCGGATCAGGAAAAACTTCCAAGAAATAGAAAAAAAATGTTTCACGGAGGAAAGAAAAGGAAGAAACGTTCAGGAGGGCAAGAGAGGAGGATCCCTCTCCAGGATGGACAGAACAGACGTCATGTGACCAGAAGGAAGCGTTACAGAGTTCCATAAACATTCAATGTGTATGACTGAGTTGATTGATCAATGTCGGGGATTCAACGACGACGCAGTCAGATGCTCAGATTTCTGGCTTTTAAACATCTGGTATAAAAAAAAAGAAAAGATGAAGGTCATCGAAGGTCAAACAATGTCATGTTTCGCCCGTTGGGTCTTTTCAAAAATTATCTTCCGACGTACCTTTACTTGGCCAGGTTTTGGAAATGATTGTTTTTAGGGTTGAAATATAAACTTTGTGTTCAGTAAAATAACAATACAGTCAATAATATGTGTTGGTTGTGCAACTGGTGTTTGTTTAAAGTACATAACAACGGTAAAATAAGAGAATGTTGACTTTAATTAAACCGTGTATTAATCCACGCCTGAAAATAGTGCCCACCTAATTCTTTCTTTCCTACCTCGCTTTGTTTTATCCTTTTTAAAGATTTGCACATTTGGTAAGAAACAATAAGAAACAACGTGGAAACAATAGTGCCAACTTACCCTTTAAACCTCTTGTTTCTTGTTGAATTTAACACTTATTCCCTCCAAGAATAATCGTCACCTAGCAGCGTTTTCAAAAGTGAGAAAAAAAAAAAGATTAAAAGTGTATAATTAAAGTGTTTTTATTATCTTAGCATTAGATGTTTTCGCTGGATCAGCCCTATAATTATCTGGCTTACTCATCCCTTCTGTGGGAATGTGACTTTATTATTTGTATTAATTACAGAGCGATGTAAGCTGCAACAAGGCGCTGTTGATGTTGCTCTGAAACCAAAAGGCTCTTATGGTCGCTGGGCTACTTAGCGCGGTTGTTTTCTCAGGAAAACGTGGAGCGTTAATAACTCTGAATGTGGCGTCGTAGTGGGGAGAAGACGCATTTATCGCTCCGCTGCATTGCTCATTTTCACCAAGAAAATAAATCACTTCCAACAAGAAATAAATCACTTCCACCACGTGCGAACCGGCAGCTGCTCGGTGATATTCCCCCAGCTTCTCGTATTTTTAATATTTTTATCTTAAGGCTTCCATTAAAAAAAATAGAAAAAAGTTAAAGTCTCGTCCCCGGAGATTCGCTCGCCGGCTTTCCAGCTGCAACGTCTCCGTGGTTGTCGACGAGAGAGAACGCTCAAACGCTTGTGAGGATAAACACCGGCAGATATTAGAGCGCTCCTGGAGATTGATTTGATTTGTTTTAAAGGTGTTTTAAACTCTGAATCTGTCCTTCTGTACACACGGCATCTATTACACCCGTCCATCCTGGAGAGGGATCCTCCTCTGTTGCTCTCCTGAAGGATTCTTCCCTATTTTTTCCCAGTGAAGGGTTGTTTTTCTGATCCGATCTGAGATTTTGGGACAGGGATGTCTTTGTGTACAGATTGTAAAGCACTCTGAGGCAAAGTTATAATTTGTGAAAATGGGCTATACAAATAAACTGAATTGAGAAATTTGCCGGCTCGCGATCCGACGGCGAAGACGTGTTCGTCCCTCGAGAGCCGCCCCGAGGAAAACCGTGACACGGCGCCGGGGAAATGTGTCGGTGGTTAGTGGAGGACGTGAGGACCCTTACTTCAGTTCTCCCTCTGCAAACGGTGTCACATTAAAGACACAGAGGCCTCCAGTAGATTGTTTTACAATGAGGTAACCAACTCGATAGCTCAATCAGGGTCAATTTAGGTCGAGACATTTTTCAATGAGTTATAGTGACTCAAAATGTAGAGCAGGCCGTTAAAGGGTTAATACCAAAGCCTCTTTTCAATTCTATTCATTTTCACATCTGAAAATTAGATTTAATTTGGAGTTAAATTGAGATGAAAAAAATTACTTTTAGCGCTAATTGTGCATAATGTGGAACAACAAAAATACATCAAATCTATTTATATGTATCATATTTCAAAATTCAATCACTTTTTACCCCCCTGTAAAACAAAATATGACGTGTTCCCACGTAAGACGGTGCTTCTCATCGTAATTCTAAACCAACAATTCCACCGGAAGCATAAACGGCGTCACTTCTGTTCACTGGCTGCAAAAAGCCAAGATGGCGGACGGCCAAAAACGGCAAAAACGGGGACTCGAAACGTCAGTCCACAAACGAGCGGGTGAATATGTCCACTTCATATATACAGTCTATGGTTCAACGTCTTAACAAGGGAAGCACAACTAGGTGCCCGAGGTAAAATATTAGCCATACTAACCATGTTCAAGCTAGCTCGTAGCTTGCGCGAACTACGAGCTAGCGCAAGTCTAAAGACCGCTTTTTGGTCAGAACGGCTTTTACAGCGAATTTGTCGGAAGAGGTTTTTAATGTCGTCGTTGTCAATAATCGGTTTGTGCTCTTTTTTTAAAAGTATCGGTACTGGCACCGTTTAGGCACCGGTATCGTTTTAAAAGTACCGGTTTAGCACCGATACCGGGAAGGAATAAAAACCGATACCCATCCCTAAGCACAACTCAAATGTATTGTTTGATTGGCCCTCACTAAATATAAATAAATATCCTAATCTAAAACTATGGTCCACGCTCCTCGAGTTGGCTCGTTCCAGCTCGTCTACCCTTATTTCAACCTTCAGCTTGTCAAACGGCCCTTTTTAAATAATGAAAAAAACATTCACATTAATCTTACAAAGTACACATATGCAATCTACACTATTAAACGTCGTGTTTCATTGGCAATATTTAAAGTGATTAAAGTCTAAAGTTTAAAAAAAAGGCATTTTTTATAGTCTGTCTCATTATGTCGTGGAATATTTCCAGCTTTGTGAGTGCTCTGCCTGTGGGGACGTCCTCAAATGTGCTTAATAAATACTCTTTAAAAGGGCCATTGAGGAAAAATTAAAGACTTGGGAGCTTTGATTTGATTTAATTCTCGTTTGTATATTATATTTATTAAAAAGATGACAGTCGTATTAAATTACAGCACGTGGCATGGCAACTGACATGATTTCTGGCAGCAGCCAGTAATGGGTCACGAGGACGTCGGCCTCTGCAAAGTGGAGAGCGATCCTCGAGCACACCATGTGGAGACCCAGAGCGCTGCAGAGAAGACACGAGACAGCTGCTTAATGAAGAGAAGGATTGTAGAAGGTTTTCATGTTTACTGTCTTTGAAGGTGCAATGTCTACGATCTGGCCACGACAAAGAGACATCGTCAACAGAATGTGAGGAGGCCACGGGAATTGGGGTTACTTCTGGAAAGAGCGGGTCGTCCTTTGACCGCAATGTTGGTCGTAATATGGGTGTCGCGATAACATTGTATCGCGACACAAGTATCGCGATAAATTGTATCGTGATGTCATTGTATCGCGACACGAACATCGTGATAATATCATATTGCGATAACATCGTATCTTGATAACATTTTATCGTGACAAGAGTATCGCGATAACATTGTATTGTGACATCAGTATTGCGATAACATCGTATCGCGACACTGATTATCGTGGTAACATTGTATCGTGACAAGAGTATCGTGATAACATCGTATCGCGACACAAGTATAATGATAATATTGTATCGTGATAACATTGTATCGTGACAAGAGTATCGTGATAACATCGTATCGCGACACAAGTATAATGATAATATCGTATCGTGATAACATTGTATCGTGACAAGAGTTTCGTGATAACATCGTATCGCGACACAAGTATAATGATAATATCGTATCGCGATAACATCGTATCGTGCGGTTTCTGCTGACTTTCAGCTCCGGCATGTGACGAGTTTTCTACCAAAAAAACTGCGCTGGCTGAACATATCTTATTAGAACAGATATCAGACCGCACAAAAACCACAGCAGCGGATGAAGTAACTCCGCATTGATGATTTGTGTCATTTCCCGCGGTGGGTCGACGTCAGCGCTCCCTCTAAATAAAAGACGGCATCTGATAACCACGGGGAAGCTCTTAAACAGGCCGCTCTGAAATCTGTCCCTGAAACATGTTGACCGAAATCTCTCCTGTTTAGCAGTCCGCCCGCCGACTCGCGGTCTAATAGGTGTTGCCATGGCAGAAGGCATCTGTGTGGAATGAGTAAGTAATAGCTCTGTCTCAGATGAAGTGGCTCACACTGCGTCTCCACCTCTCCGTGCAGCAGCAGCAGCAGCAGGGTTCAAGAGGATTCTGGGAATTTGGGCGTGTATTATTGCCGCTTACTGCTGTCCGGCGTTCCCATTTGCGATGCTCTTTCATTAATCAGCATTAGCGCTATTCAATGGGGAGTCCGATTCAGGCGGCTCTCTCGCGGGGGGGGGGGGGGTAATAATGCTTCATCCCCTCTCATTTGTGGTGCAAACTAATTTAACCACAATCCCAATTAAAAGCATTGGATCTGTACAACGTGCCGGCTCTCTAAAGGAAAACATGATGATGGATGTGTAGAGGCTTCTATAAGCAGTCGGTGAGCGTAGGTAATGGATATGAATACCGGCGTCATCCTGACCACGCAAACGGTTGGGGGCAATAATGCTTGATTATCATCACTTCTGATTTTTTATTTTTTTAAACGAGCAAGTGGGTCACCTCGTTTAGCGAGAGTCTGAGGATGTTCTGTTCCCCTTCTGAACTCGCATCAAAGGCGACGGCGGGCTTGATCGCGGTGATTTCTTAAACATTACATATTTCCGTTTCATCTCCCCTTTGACGGAGCGTTGGGGGAGGATTACTATATTTTCTCTGATTTGATGAAAGAAGACAATAAGAGCTGCAATAACAAGAAACCGCAAACCTATTTGTTTCACACGAATTGGAAAACGCTTTCGTGAAGTTACGCTTTTATAGATTTCATCTGCAACGCGACGGTTGGTTTCAAATGATGATTCTCTCAGACGGCGTTCATGCGGTGAGGTGTGTGTAGGGGGGGGTGGGGGGGTGTGACGGTTCAAAAGTTCGTTGAAATATTGATAGGTTGCGAGAATGCAAGAGGTAGAAATCGTACATATTTAGAATTTTCCCCCTGAATGCTTGTTCAATACTTTCAGCCGAGTCGCGGCGCCGATATTAAAAATTCCGTTTGAGCCGCCGTGCCCACTCCGGCGGTTTCGGCTGAAAGTCAAATTGCTTTCACAAATCACGGATGAGTGGTCGATGCACTGAGCGCAGGTTAGCGTGGCAAATGGAAACACGTCGGCGGGACTTCAGAATTTTTTTTATCTGTCAAAGAAATAAATGGAACGGTCTGGAAGATGTCGCGGTGTGGGATGAGGTTTGTCGGGGGGGGGCTCAGACTTTCTGCAAATGTAAATGAGACTCTGGCGAGGGATCTGATGGCGGGAAGAGATGAAAATAAACCACTGTTTTTCCTGAAAAGGAAAAAGAATCATTGAGATCTCCAGAGTTCAGACTTTCCGGAGAACTCTGTCTGGTACTCTCCGTTTTATTATCACACAGCGTCTAGTGCAGCGTTTAAAAGGTGTTTTTTGAGATATCGTGTGATTTCCTTGTCTGCAGGTCGAGGTGCTTTAAGAATACATTGAACGCATCAATCCACGGGTACAATGAAAGGGTATTGGAAATATTTTTTGAGGAAACCAGATTTTTTCAGGATACCGTTTGTGAAAAAAAAGGAAGAAAAAGCAATTTTATTTTACTACTATCGTGTTGAAATTTTAAGCCAATCCATGATTACTTTCTTCCCTAAAACAAATGTTTCTTTGTGTTTTCAAACGGTGCAACACTTATGCGGGAGAACAGGACATAATGAGAAAAGTATATATTTTTTCCAAACATTAAAGCCCGTAAACATGTTCTAGCCTTAAATTGAGCACGTCACATGACCCTGAACTTTAGCTTGCAGTCTGTTTTTTTATTTTGTGTTAATTGTCCTGAAAGCACAAGGCAGACTAACAAAAAAAGCCCCGTCTTGTATTTCATGAAAATGAGACGTGGGATCAATAATGGTCTCCATCGGGGCGCACGAGTCGGGCGTGGTCCGTGGTCAAATAAACAGAATCACAATAATAACGGAGTGCTTTTTGTTTTGGCTTTTTTCTTCTTTCTCCTACTCCCTCTCGGCTGCTTGATATTCGTTCGGCGGACACTTTAATAGCACGTCTGGGCGAAGTCACAAAGGACGCCTGCCGGAGCCGCTTTGTTCTCCGGCTAACGCAACGTTTCAGATGAACTCTTTAAGGGGCGCTGTCACCAAGAAACACAATGGAACCCTGCTTAGTGGGTTTTTACTTATTTCTATATTGTAAATGTGATGCTTCAGGTTATGTCCACATTCACCTGGACTATGTAGCTAAATCAGTATAAATAAATAAAATCAAGCTATGAAAGTTCTTTAAGAAATGAGGGAAGTATCGCGCAGCATTTCTTCATAGCAACCGGTCCAATCTTGACATTTTATTACGATTCATTCTACTTCTTTTGAAGCTATTTATGCATGTCTTCATTTTCAAAAACCCTCTCGGTTGAGAGTGTCCTTGAGCAATAAATAGCCGACCCTGACCCCCCCCCCCCCCACACACACACACACACACACACACACACACTCCTGTGCAGTATGTTTTCCCCGAGGTGCTCAGGAGGGTCAATACACGATCCTGATATGGAAAAATCCAACATTATTGAATCTGTTTATGATATGAAATACCTCCTCAGGTTTGTGTCTCACAGTTGAGTTGGGAGGCTTTCAGACGTGGGTGGTTAATGTGGTGGAAAGCGTGGCGTTGGCGCTCACCGTGACCCGACGTCGTCCTCGCCGTCTGCTCTCGTCTTTATCCGTCTCTGTTATTGATTCGTCTCCGGAATTGCTTTAGCCATGACGCAATAAAAGGACGCGGACCGGTGCACACGGCGGGAGGGCGCCCGCCTCTGACCTTTCTCATAAATCAACCTCTAAATTAATTTTTTTACTTAATCCCATTTCTCTTTCCCCCCTCCCTCCCTCGCCATTTCCCTGCAGGGTCAAAGCCAAGAAGGGGGTGAACCTGCTCGAGACCCAGTCGAAGAACGCCCAGTGGAAGGTGGACTGGGAGATTCAGTCCGGCGCCAAGCACTCCATCACCACCATCGACGTGAACAAGAACCGAGCGGTCAAACAGGGGTAAGTCGCCCGGCCCCCGGGGGCCCCGAGCCGAGCTGTTGATTCCCGCCCTCGCTGATATTACGGCGTCCTTAACAAAGAACAAAAGGTCTCCGGCAAAGGTTTCCATGACCGCCGTAGTTCTAAAAGCATACGGCGTTCTCTGTAAATGCCCCCGGGAGATAAAACACATCCTCGGCCCGCGGCACGCCGACTCGAGCAGCTTCTGCTTTACAGCGCGGTGTGGAGATGAACGTATCGTCTCACTACATCTGCTCCTCATTCCGCCCACGGTGGACTGACGAGGTAGAGCGTTGTGACTGCGGGCATTAAAATACCTTTGAGATGAGAGTCTCAGAGCAGTAATTATGCCCGAGCTCCACAAAGGACTAAAAACATGTAATCACAGGCCCTGTGGTGTCTGACGGGGCCGTAATGGACTCCGTCTGAGCCGCTTCCGCGGTAAATGCATCTTTATGGTAATAGTGAAACTGGAGGCGCTCAGTGTAGTCTGAATGGTGTACAGCCTGGTCGATGCATGCGGCCGCCTGCTTTAAGGAGGACAACCTCCGGGACGTGAACAGTTATTATAACCCTGAACCGGCCTTGTGCTCGTAGAACTGAGGTTACAATATCGTAACCTTTGGATTTGAGCACATCCGCCGCCACTCCGGTACAAATAGGGTGAATTGGAAATGGGAAGTAAACTTTTCATGCACATTTCACACTGTCCAACAGCAACCTTTCTTTAAATAGTCTCTATTTCTTTGGTAGGAAGTGTTTCCAATTAAATCTGTGCGGAAAAACCAAGAAGCATTCTTCTGTTTGCTGTTAAGATTGTTTAATTTTTAAAATACCACTGATGATTTGCTTTAAGCTACACCTAGAATGACATTCATCTAAATCTTCATCTGCATGGATGCCACCGTGGGCAGGTGAGAAAATATTTTGTGTCTCCGGTATTGGAGTGAAGCGATCCTCACGCTAACGGCTGCTTGCACATCAACGGTCGACATCCATCACATTTTCTACATGGATTATTTCCCCTTGTTTTCTTCGTACGTGTGCAGTCCGGCCCAAAAAAAAAGAAGAAGAACCGTACAACTAATAAATCACAATATGCGATGCGTTCAGTTCATCAAGAGCTGCGCAGCACGGGACTTCGGAGACATCGCCGACTGCTCGTCTAAATATCGGCGTCCCGGCGGAGAAACGGGAGGCGGAGTGGCCTCACCTGGAAAATAACTCCACCGCTCCACTCTTGTTTACTTCTCAGCGCCTCGGTTGACCGCCCCCAACTCTTGTTATATCTAGTGACCCGTGTCGTGTAGTTTTTGCCACCCCGTCGCCCTGTGTGAAATGTCCAGTCGGGGGAGGGGGGGTCAAGCTCGGGCAGAGAAACAACGTGTCACGCTCAATTTTGTCAAGAACCCAGCCACCTCAAGCCAAACAGCCAAACAATATCCATCTGGAGTCATAAAGTCACAGGGGGGTGGGCTTCTTGTTTTGATGCTTCGTTCCCATCATATTGATCGAATGTGAGCGTAAAAAATCTCTTCGAGCCTCTGAAGATTCTCTCGTGGAATAAAGTACGTCCGTGGTACGAAACCGGTGCTTTGGAGGTCCGCATGAAATCTTTATTGTTATCGAAGCGGTGTCGCATTGTCAAAAAGGTTTACGTCAAAAATGCCAATAATGTATAACTCAGTGATTTGTGGTGAAAAACAAATCAATGATTTTTTTCATCGTTGCGGGAACTGACTTCCCCAGAAGAGTCATGCGGCGGCTCTGGAGCTGCTTATGATCCCGACCTGTTATTAGTTGCTTAAATTTAAAGCTGCTCTATGAATATTTTGTGTGTACATTTTTGCGTCCTTTATATTACAAGTTAACAGAAAATCAGTCGATGCAAGAAACAATCTGGGCTTGTTTCTCCTCATCTATTCATGCACTGCTTTGTTTCTTCTAATACAAGTGTATTTAAATGTTGCCTTGAGGCAGTGTTGGAACAATATTACGCTTTTCTATTCCTAATAACAAACCTTCCTGAATTTCCTCATAACTTGGATAATGTTCGGCATTCATTGTCACTCAAATATCCCAAAATGTGTATTTTCTACCAATTTAATTGCAAAAAGGAGCCACGCAAAGGTGAATTTTTTCAAATGCTTTATTAAATATATCTTTTTTAAATGGAGTCCTGCAGGGAATGAGTATTAGAACACAGAAATGATTTAGTATTTTTGCCCTTTTATTTCCTTTGTGTCAAAGTCAATTTTCATGTGCTTTTGATGAGATATCTAGAATCACGTCTCTGTATAACAAAAGCAGAAGAGATTTTAACGTTTTGTTTTAGGATATAAAATAGTCATTCAACCCCCTTCTGATAAATTGAGTCTAAAGGAGACGACTAAGCATCCTCACTAGGACACTAGTCCTCCTTCAGCTTAGTGGTGAAGTCACGTGACCGCGGTGGAGCTCCTTCACAAACTAACGTTAGCTTCTTACTTTGCACTTCAAACATCATAAAAGTTAATTTAGGAAGATCTTAATGGAAAAAAATGTGTAAGTATCATAAACTTGTGTTTATGAGAGATTTTTACCTTCAATAATTTCTGTCGGAAGAATCCCATTGGCTCTTTGTTAAGGGAACCAGTGACGCTAAGTTCCTGTTAGACTTGAAAAGTACCTCATCCCCCACCACACACTCTCTAAACTCCTGTTATGTATTTTAATAGTTTAGTTTAGTTTAGTCATCACCTCATTTGTTTCATCCAGACAGCACATCCCACCCCGAGCTCACGCTGCAGAAGGAAACCGTGTGCAGACTCCCAGACGTCACAGTAATGAGCCCCAAAATACACGAATCCTCCTGGCAATTCTTCTCTTAATTACCCCGTTCAAATTCAGTAATACGCATTATTGCAATGTGTTTTTTTAAGTTCAATAATTGTTCTCATTCCAAAAAGTCTTTTTTTCGTGCTAGATTTAAGCTGCAAATAAGTAACTGCACACTATTTAAAGCTCCCCCCCCCCCCCCCCCTCCTTTATCTCATACACACTCCACTCTCACCACTGGGCAACACAAAAGAAAAAGAAGATAAATCCACCGGCACCGTTTTTTGCACATCGTTGCTGAATACACCGAGGCCCACTTCTGTTTGTACAGCTGGTTTTTGTTTACTCAAAATCACCTGAAATCGAGAACAGGAGGCGAGAATGTTTTCCCTCGGGGGCGTCTCGTTGATCTCCCTCTCTATTATTCAATCTTAATCTTCTCTCCATCAGATCACTCTTTTAGCCATTGCTGGGATTATTCACAGTATTTATTCTTCTGCAACCCTCCGTCTGGTTTCACTGTCGCGTTCCCACGGCGGCTCGTTGACGACGACGCACGGAAGCCGATGCATTATTGATTGCGGTCAACGACTTTTCACATGAATAACGATCTCTAAAAAACGCGGTGGCATCACTAACCACCAGGACAACAGAAAATAACAACCTCATTTACAAGATGAGGTGTTCTCTGCTCTGCATAATTTAGTGTTAAATAACGGAACAATGAGATCTAGAGCACATTTTTAAAGAGCCAATTATGAGTCTGGACCAAAAACTTATGCGGGACTGACATAAGACCCTTTCAATGGGGGCGGCCCTTATCCTGAATAATAAGGTAGAAACAGGGAATTGGAGATCAGACTCATTCCACCTTTAAGTAAACACAGGAAACCTCTTGTTAGTTAATTAAAGCACTTTAGGGAATTGCATTTATTTACTTTCTTTCTGCCGGTGAAATGAGAAGAGCTTCAACCACATGCCTTTGCAGGCGGAGATAGCCTAAATTAGCATGAAGATGAAAGTGAAAAGGACGTGGACCGACACAGCCCGGTCAAGTTCCCGTGTCACAAAACTGAACGTTAGCAGTACACGTTTGCAGAGTTACGTTAGCAGTAAACGTTACAGTACACGTTAGCAGTCCACGTTACAGTACACGTTAGCAGAGTTACATTAGCAGTAAACGTTACAGTACACGTTAGCAGAGTTACGTTACAGTAGAAGTTAGCAGAGTTACGTTACAGTAGAAGTTAGCAGAGTTACGTTAGCAGTAAACGTTACCAGAGTTACGTGAGTAAAACACGTTACAGTACACTGAGCAGGCTTCAGTCCGTCGTCTGTGCAACACATCGAGCATTCAGGCCCATATCGGTGTTGGCAGCCCTCGGACACACAGTCCCCGAAGTGACAGTTCTTATGGGAAATGGAAGAGAATAGATGCCGACAACAGTCGATTCGCCTGCCCGGTCCGTCTTTTCCATCTGGCACGGTGGCACCAAACCTGGCAACCGCACTGAGGCGTTCGGACAAAGAGGAGCTGAGGAGCCAAGCAGCTGTTGTTCATCAGAAGAAATAGTCTCGGCGCGTAAATCCCCTTTTCACAGAGACTAGATGAGACAAACTGGACGGCCACATGGTGAGTGGCGAGCGTTCGGTTTCAATGGGCGGAACCAGGCGAGCCGTTTCCTCGCCTCCAGGCTTTATGCTAAGCTAGGCTAACTGACGGCCCTTTAATTCGTCGGAGACTCGCGGTGTCGCCATGCGAGTCCTGCGTCCGATTGGAGAGTTGGTCCAGTGCGCTTCTCAGAGTCTAACGTGATGATATATATATATATATATATATATATAAATGTGTGTATATATATATATATGGCTTAGGCGTCGGACCACTCTGAGCCCTCTGTTCTCCAGCGCTGCTGTAACTCTGGCTCGCGGTGCTTTGATCCTATGAACTCTTCCCTGTTAATCAGCTCAAACAGACCTCTGATCAAAGAATGAAATCCTCCCGAGCACTGGAAAAGCCCCGAGCTACAGCTTTTCAAATATATATAAATATATATATATATATATATATATGTACTCTGTGCGATGCAGAGAGACAGCGCGTCGTTCACTTAATGGAAACAAGGCCTTCTTTATTTCCTCCTCCTCCCTCTCCTCCTCTGGTGTGTGAACCACTTTATTTATATTTATTCATATATAATGATATATATATGTGTGTGTGGGTGTATGTATATATGACCTGAAGTGAATGGTTACCTGACTTATTTTCATTGCTCGGTTTATTAATGGCAAATAATGGATAACAGAGTACAGGGAAGCTCGTAAAAAAAACACATTTCCTGGCGGAGCGATAATTCCCTTTTCTGCTCGGAAACCTTCGGAGCGGGTGACATTAATTAGCTAACACATGCATAATTTAGTCTTCTGATGAAAAGGTCAGCCCATAATCCCGTCGACATGCCCCGAGGACGTGTACCAAGACGTACTGTATAACACAGCAGCTACCGTAGCGGGGGGGGGGGGTGCGCTCGCTAACTACGGTAAACACGTAAAGGGGGCGGTCTATACACATCTCAGGAACGCTGTCAACAAATGTCAAGTGTAACTGCGGCTCCGTTGTTTGAAACGTGAAGGACAAATGTCATTTTTCTTCCTCTCCGCCACTTACAGTCTTTTTTTCAATTTACTCCCGTTCCCTCTGAAGCGTTCCCTGTAACCCAAATCGGTTCATCGTGAACATCATTTTTCCCTTCCCTCCGGCGGCGGTGGCAGGCGACGCCGTATCGAGCGGCGGCACATGCACTCACTCCAGTGGGCCGTAATTGATGACAGCTTTAGCGAGTCACAGACGGAAGGGGGGGGGGGGGGGGTTGTTTTCATGTGAGTGATGTCGAGACAAATCGGCTGAGATCTCATCCCGGCGTTCCCCGAGAGGAACCCGGTGCGTGGGCGGAGGGTCGCTGAGACGGTTTGATCCGGCTTTCATTAGATGGCTCTCGGGGCTGAATGTTGGGACGGGTCCTTTTGCTTTCCGTGAAGGACGCAGACAGCGAGGCTCTTGGGAGATTTGATTTACACCTTTCGCCACCGGTGAGAAGGATTCGAACTCGAGTGACGAAAACCCGACAGGCGTGATTGCTGCAACGGGAAGTTCTGCTACAGGGTTTGTCGTGGAATTATGAAATGGTTGTTTTCAGGCCTGGGGGAAAAAAATTCTAAAAGTTTTGGAAATTATATTCACATGTTCATATACGCCGAGTTTTAAATAATGAATATGTTTTTTAAAGAATAATATTAACCGGCATACGCGCTCATATTTGAACCCACCGTCACTAAAAAGACATAAATGTTTTATTCTTTTAATCAAAACTATTGTCTCTCATTCCTTTGTGTCATTTAAGGTGACACTGTATGCTTTGGAATTCTAATTGTTAATTTAAATACGACATCTTCTCACTTTTTCATGTGTACACCGATATTTTGCAAAATGTTTGGTCACGGAAATTTGGTTTAAAGTCCTGGAAAAGAGAAAAACGGCGCTCAGCATTTCTTCGTGCGCGCGGCGGTGGCCACCAACGGCAATCAGGTTTACCGAACCCCCCCCCCCCCCTCCAAAAAAAAAACAGCGATCGGTTGCAGCCGCTTCAATTCCGGTCGTTTTGAAAGTCGAGAGGCAGATCCAGATTTGCAATCCGCTCGCACGAACTCCGAGATAGAGAAGCCGGCGAGCAAGATGAGTGAGCGGTGATTGTTTATTGACGGTGTTCGCAGTCCGAGACCTTCGGCGAGCCGTTGATGTGATAACTGCGTCTCAGTAAGCGCGCCATTAGAAAACCTGTCACTCCTCATCAGCGTGAGCGTCTCTCTTGAACAGAAGCCCCGCCCCCCCGAGTGATAAATACCTTGAGGAGAAAATACAAGTCGAACGTCGGCGCACTTTTTATTTTAGTAATGAATAAATAAGTGGCTGTCAGGAGAGACGTGACATGGTGGAGCTGTACGCCGTCTCCGATGCATTACATGTGTACACAATTTACGAGTGATGCAACAAATATGAATAACAGCGAGGCGGTTCAGATGAATCCGTGTGAGATGAAGAGACATGTTGGTGCATTTCTATCCAGGTGCCTGGAATCCTTTAAGTGCTCCAGAAGGATTTGTATTCCGGGTTGGCGACGGCACAACAAACAAACAGGGATTATGGCACCGAAGGTATTAAATTAAATTACGAGATTGTCAAAGCCTTTCGCGGGAGTTTCAGCTTCTTCACCTCGACTTCATTTAATCAAGAAAGGTGTGAACCCAAACCTCTTATCATAATTGCCGGAAGACAAAATCACATCGACCAAAACTACGTCACCCGGTAACTCTTCAAAAGGGAAGTCGGTCACACTCTGACCTTTTAGGGGTCAACGGCCTTCCGCCGGTCTGTCTGAGATCCGCCCATCACAATGAAATGTTCCGACCATCATCCCATCGATGAACGTAACTTGAGGCTTTCGCCGGATGCGTCGCATTGATTACGCAACTCCGGAAGCGATAAGCTAATGGCTTCCATCCGTCATTTGATGTTGATCCAGAATAATGGGATCGATCTTAAAACTTTGTCACGAGTCATTTCAATCCAGAAAAAAACAATAAAGCTGTGATGTTATTCTCTGTATATTACTCAGATGTGGAATCTAACTTTGAAGGAAAAACTAAAAGACTTCATCTGAGAAGTGTCTTCTGGGCCTCTGGAGCTGTGGAGCCTTCATGAATAAATTATCTCTTTATTTCAACTCAACAGAAAAATAATTCGCATATTTAATCATTTAAAATTATCTCGTCAACAATTTCATTAGCGCATTTATTTGCTCATTTTATGAATATTTTTGCCGTAACTGACTTTGTTTTAATTCTGTTTCATACTGTTAGAAATGTCCTTATTTTTTTAAAGAAAAACTTTTCATTCAATGAAGATAACATTAAATTAATTATGAATACACTCTCTACATAGTTAATGTGGTAAATTACTTTTCTCTGGTGGTTAATGAAGTCTCTACAGAGGTGTATAGAGGCCCATCTCCAGTGTTCCAGTGGTACTTTGTGTTATCGCCTTAGAAGACTAGCGGAGGGGTAGAAAACCCTCTTTATGTGAGCACAGCTGAAAACAGTTATGCTGGTGAGAGAAGCTATAAAACTGCTCTTCCTTTGAGCCACAAGTTTGAAGAACAACATTAATATTTACAATCAAAATCATTATTTCTAATCTTCTAATTGTCTTGTCTATATTTTTTATTCATTTTGCAATTAATCTGATAAATAAAAGTGTGAGTTTTCATGGAAAACACAAGATTGTCTGGGTGACCCCAAACTTTTGAACGGTAGTGGTTAACTATTATTTCTTTAATGATCCGGCAGGGATTTTTTGGGCAACGTGGAGGTCATGCAGCTGCACTTCGAGATGGAGAACTTCACCAGCCTGTCAGTGACCAGGAGGATCAACTGGAACATCGACTACAAGGGGCAGAACCCGCCCCCCGACTCTGAGAAGGTGGTGACGGAGCTGACGGTGGTGCAGCGAGACATCCAGGCCATTCTCCCTCTGGCCATGGTGAGTTCAATCCTCTCAAGTTACCGGCTGACTTGCTTCATCAAGTTGTGCCTTGTTGAAGAAACCGGAACTGAAATGTTTTAAAGAAATTGTGGGGTGTCTGCCGGTGGAGCATCTGCCGGTGGAGCATCTGCTGGTGGGGCGTCTGTCGGTGAGGCGTCTGCCGGTGGAGCGTCTGCCGGTGGAGCGTCTGCCGGTGAGGCGTCTGTCGGTGAGGCGTCTGTCGGTGGAGCGTCTTGACGGTGAAGCGTCTGCCGGTGAGGCATCTGCCGGTGGAGCGTCTGACGGTGAAGCGTCTGCCGGTGAGGCGTCTGCCGGTGGGGCGTCTGCCGGTGAGGCGTCTGCCGGTGGAGCGTCTGACGGTGAAGCGTCTGACGGTGAAGCGTCTGCCGGTGGAGCGTCTGACGGTGAAGCGTCTGCCGGTGGGGCGTCTGCCGGTGAGGCGTCTGCCGGTGAGGCGTCTGCCGGTGGAGCGTCTGATGGTGAAGCGTCTGCCGGTGGGACGTCTGCCGGTGAAGCGTCTGCCGGTGGGGCGTCTGCCGGTGGGGCGTCTGCCGGTGGAGCGTCTGCCGGTGGGGCGTCTGCCGGTGGGGCGTCTGCCGGTGGGGCGTCTGCCGGTGGAGCGTCTGCCGGTGGAGCGTCTGCCGGTGGGGCGTCTGCCGGTGGAGCGTCTGCCGGTGGAGCATCTGCCGGTGAGGCATCTGACGGTGAAGCGTCTGCAGGTGGAGCGTCGGTGGAGCGTCTGCGCGTCTGCCGGTGGAGCGTCTGCCGGTGAGGCGTCTGACGGTGGGTCGTCTGACGGTGAGGCGTCTGACGGTGGGTCGTCTGACGGTGGAGCGTCTGCCGGTGGGTCGTCTGACGGTGAGGCGTCTGACGGTGGGTCGTCTGACGGTGGAGCGTCTGCCGGTGAGGCGTCTGATGGTGGGTCGTCTGACGGTGAAGCGTCTGACGGTGGGTCGTCTGACGGTGAAGCGTCTGACGGTGGGTCGTCTGACGGTGAAGCGTCTGCCGGTGAAGCGTCTGATGGTGGGTCGTCTGACGGTGAAGCGTCTGACGGTGGGTCGTCTGATGGTGAAGCGTCTGACGGTGGGTCGTCTGACGGTGAAGCGTCCGCCGGTGGAGCGTCTGATGGTGGGTCGTCTGACGGTGAAGCGTCTGACGGTGAAGCGTCTGACGGTGAAGCGTCTGCCGGTGAAGCGTCCGACGGTGAAGCGTCTGCCGGTGGAGCGTCTGACGGTGGAGCGTCTGACGGTGGAGCGTCTGCCGGTGAAGCGTCCGACGGTGAAGCGTCTGCCGGTGGAGCGTCTGACGGTGGAGCGTCTGCCGGTGGAGCGTCTGACGGTGGAGCGTCTGCCGGTGAAGCGTCCGACGGTGAAGCGTCCGCCGGTGGAGCGTCTGACGGTGGAGCGTCTGCCGGTGGAGCGTCTGACGGTGGAGCGTCTGCCGGTGGAGCGTCTGCCGGTGGAGCGTCTGCCGGTGGAGCGTCTGACGGTGGAGCGTCTGCCGGTGGAGCGTCTGACGGTGGAGCGTCTGCCGGTGGAGCGTCTGACGGTGGAGCGTCTGCCGGTGGAGCGTCTGACGGTGGAGCGTCTGCCGGTGGAGCGTCTGCCGGTGGAGCGTCTGCCGGTGGAGCGTCTGACGGTGGAGCGTCTGCCGGTGGAGCGTCTGCCGGTGGAGCGTCTGACGGTGAAGCGTCCGACGGTGAAGCGTCCGCCGGTGGAGCGTCTGACGGTGGAGCGTCTGCGGTGGGCGTCTGCGGTGGAGCGTCTGACGGTGGAGCGTCTGCGCCTGACGGTGGAGCGCCTGCCGGTGGAGCGTCTGCCGGTGGAGCGTCTGCGGTGGAGCGTCTGCCGGTGGAGCGTCCGACGGTGGAGCGTCTGCCGGTGGGGCGTCTGCCTGTGGAGCGTCTGCCGGTGGAGCGTCAGCCGGTGGAGCGTCTCCCGGTGGTCCTCCATCAGACGAATGTCTCCGGCTGCCTCCTTTGTCTCCGCTCAGGACGTCCAGCAGCACAAACACCTGTCGCTGCAGATTGAGAGGGGCAAGCGGCGGCGCTTTGTTTGTGGTAATCACTCGTCTGTCCCACCTCGGTCGCACTAATGAGGCTTCCACTCGTTCTCTTTTCACCAGGAACCCCGAGGGCCGCTTCATCAGCGCCGACGCCGCGGCTTTAAATATCTTCCTTCTAATGACTGCGTGCGCTTGTAAACAAAATATCACTTATCCGACGATGCGGACGGATCGTGATTACGCGCGAAATCGAAGCGACATCTCGACGCGCTGATTGTTAAGAAAGTCGAGCGTCCCCGGAACCCTCGGCGATCTGCTCCTCTAATTGGGTCTCTTCTCCTCGCCGTGTGAAAGGTGCAATTAGTGAAGGCGGTGAACAGATTACGGGAACAAAGGGAAATTAATCAAGCGGGCAGATCCAGCTTGATTAATTTAACCTTGTTGTACATCGAGCTACGTCTTCCCAGCCTTCTTCTCTGGTGGTTTTGAGCCTCTCTTGCGTCGTGTGTTAAAATGTAGGCGTGGTCAATAATATGGACGAGCAGATCCAAGTGGGGTAAAGTGGAACAACCCCCGGGAGGTTAGCATCGCCGGGGATTTTTTTTTTTTGAAAGAGCGAACACCATCGGCAGAAGTAGCTAACGCTGTAAAGGAACTCCACCAAGGTCACATGACTTCACATCTCAAGCACTAAGGGGGACCTAGGGTCCTTGTGAGGACGCTTAGTCGTCATTTAGACTCTTCATATCCTGATCTTTTTTATATCCTAAAATATCACAGACCCTATTTCAGACATCTTTTGTTTGGCTACATCTTTGCACTTTATTTTTGTTTTTTCTCGTATTCAATTTTTGTTCTACTTTAAAAAATGTATATATATATGTGTATATATATATATATATATATATGTGTGTATATATACATATAAATGTATATATATGGATATATATATATATATATTTTATTGCTTACATGTCTGTATAAATGCTGCTGTCGCGAAAAAATGTTTTATAATAATTATTTAAGTAACTAGAAAAATTAATCTAACCAAAAACACATAAAAAAACTCAACGTTCGAAACGAGGGAACAGGAAGTGCAACGCTGCCGACCGCCGTTGGGGTTTCAGGACTCCTTCCTGCCGCTCCGAGCCTCTTCGAGGACAACAACAGTTCTTTATCTAAAGCTCCATTAAATCGACGAGCTGCTGTTCTGGCTTTGCTTGCCGCACATCTGTTGCGACATACGGTTCACTTCGTATTTCCGTCTCCCTGGAAACGAGGGAGCAGGTGTGTGAAAAATGAGATTTCTGCCTTTTGTAAGATGTAAAAATGTAAATTCTAAAGCAAGACGGCAGGAACATGGTTGGTTTTAAGTCACCGCTGCACGACTCGGTCGTTAGTGCTGCTGTACGGTTTCAAGGCTTTACAGGATTCATGGTGTAACTGGACGGAGCGGAACAAAAGGACTGATATCGTCACCGTCTCCTATATAGTTATTCACACCCTGGGAATCCAAACAATGCGACAAGTTATTCTATCAAGTAGCACTGACATTGTTCACTCATGGGTCACATTTCACTTCAAGACCCCTTTGAGAGCCACTCAGTTGTTGAAAAGAAAAATGGGCAAAAAAACCCTGAATTGTGAGTCCGACTAACATTGAAACGTTCACCGAACCCGGCAACATTAGTTGATTGATTGATTTATTGATGGAGTCCCGCTGATCGGCCACCTGTGGTCGTCTGGAAAGATGAGATTCAATTAATCATTTCACCATATCGGTGACCAATTAGATTGTAAATGATATCCAAACAAAAAGCGGACGTCTCAGTACCCACACACACACACACACACATAAACGATGGTAAGTACCCATTATTCATGATTGATGAAATGAAAACAGTCTTTATCGCGGCAAACAGACCGACTTCATCATGATGGCAGGTTGTTGAGAAGCTTAATGGGAGACGGTGTGCGGCGTCACGGTTGTGTGTCGTGTACAATCGGGGGGGGGGTCGAGTAATGACTTCACTCACTCACCTCGGGTCCGTTTGAGTCACGGTGCCGTCGACCACCCTGAGCCGCGTGGAGTCGGCGTGAATCGCGAAAAACGAGCGGGTTGAGAAAAATAGCCCCGACGAATGTCTCCTTCTGAATCTAGAATGTGTTGTTTTGTTGATGTTTGTTCGCCTTTTTTATTGTCGTCTCCCAGACCCAGCCAGGTCCAATGGACCCTGTGAGACGTGAAGTCACAAGGACTCCGGGGAGGAAGGAGAGTTAATAATGTGCAATAGAGAGATGTACATTTGTTCACAAGTAGAGAGGGAAGAGGAGTAGGGCTGCAACAACGAATCGATAAAATCGATAAAAATCGATTTTTAAAATAGTTGCCAACGAATTTCATTATCGATTCGTTGTGTTCAATAAGTCACGGAGTATAAACAAAGTTGAGTTGAGCGCAGAGCGGCGCAGGAGAAACAAGAACGTAGCAGAGGGAGAGGAGAGACGGAACGCTGCGTTGTGAGAGCCAATCAGCGCTGAGCTGCTCCTCTGTTGATGAATCTAATTGGCTGCTGCTGCTCACGTGGCGCTGGATGCGGAAGTCATTCACGTCGTCGGAGACATTCACGGAGCTAAGTGTGCCTCCGGGTGACGTTATGAACCTAGACACCAGGGCGCTACATGTCACGACGTGTGTGGCATTTCCACAAGAGGATAACGTAGAAAACGTGGTTATTTATTCCGTGGCGGATAGCGGAAAATATTTGTCCACAGAGAAAGGCAACGGAGATAAGCCACGATGCAGACAGCATTTAACGGAGCGGAGCAGCGCTGATCGCTCTTTTAATGAAGTATCGATACTAAAGATATGCTAAATCACATCGTGTTTAACGTACGGGTACTTTGTTAGTATCGCTACACCGTGCAGCGTGACAGCAGCAGATGTAGCGGACTAACATTCAAGCTAACCTAACTTCCCAAACGCTGTCGACATCTGAACGCTGATTGGCCGAGGCCCATCAAAGATGTTTTATTGTGAAGAGCACCACTTCACATTTTCTCCGCATCTCACTGCAATCTCAACGGCAGCGGGCCAGGTGAACAAAATAATAAACTCTGATATTGTTCAGGGGGCCACATGGGGACCACTGCTCAGGAGAGGAAAGCTGTCAGTCTGTTTGTGACGGTTCATCACCATGGTGACCAGTGAACAGGTTAATCCACATGCTGACCAGTGGATCTCCAGGACCTTTCCATGACTTTAAACCAAATTTCCATGATTAAACATGTTGTGAAAACTCTGTCTATACGTGACAAAGTGAGAAGATGTAGTATTTAAACTAACAATGAGAATTCCAAAGCATACCGTATATATACCGTGTAAATTAGAATTTGAATAAAACAAATTTGCATTACTTTTCCAAATATTTTGGGATTTTATTTTTTCAATTACTTTTCTAGGCCTGCTAATAGCCCTTTAAAAATTCCATGACTTTTCCAGGTTTTCCATGACCGTACGGACCCTGTTTTGAATAAAGGGTTAAAAATTAATGTTTTTTTATCCGATTAATCGATTAATCGATAAAATAATCAACCGATTAATCGATTATCAAAATAATCGTTAGTTGCAGCCCTAAAGAGGAGAGAGGTGCTCAGTGTATCCTAAACGTCCCGATGACCCTGTGAGAGGTGAAGTCACAAGGACTCCGGGGAGGAAGCAGAGTTGATGTGTGATTGAGAGAGATGTAAATTCCTCCAAAAGGAGAGAGAGAAGAGGAGAGAGGTGCTCAGTGTATCCTAAACGTCCCCCAGCAGCCAATCAGCCTCTAGCAGCATCTCTAGGGGCGGGACCAGGTGAAGCTGACTCGGCCTCTATGAAACAGGAGCGTCTTCAGTCTCCTCTTCCATGGATGCTTCCACCTTCGTGATTACGTTCTGTGGGATATCTACACGTTGCGGCCAGCTTGTCGCTCTGAATGCAGCCTGCTGCTTGCCTCACATCCCAGTTCATAACGGTTTGTTTTCCAAGTGTAAAGAGCGGCCTCCGTGTTCACAACCTCTCGATTAATACACACAGTAATGCTCTCGCGCTCCGCTCTGCCGCGGCCGTGTTTAACCTCTCCTGCATATTGTGCTGTGAACGGCCCTGGAGGCCATTTGTGTGTGAAGTGAATGATTTAATAACTGATGGATTGTTAAATGGAGGAACAGAGACAGCCACTGTTTTGGGCGATAACAGTGGAGGATCTGGACCCCCCAGAGGGCGCTTATCTCTTCGCCCCTTGACGAGAACACAAAATGGCCCTGCAACACCAAAACGCTGTTATAATTTCTTTTTTTTAGGTTTCACAATGACCACCCTTGCATCCATAAATCAACTAATCTGTCTCGAGGGCTTTTTAATGGGCTGCTCAGGTCAAGGGACTAAAAGCCTTTTTTTAAAGAGAAATTAATCAGGCGAAATGTTAAAAAGAAATATTGTGAGAAAACACTGGATCTCTTCTTCTTCTGGAGAATCCCTGCAGCGTTAAGGTCAGCACCGGATCCACGGGGAACCGATCGGCACCTCTTTGAGAAACTGCCGCCGCAAAGAGAAAGGGATGCTGTCGGGGAGGGCGGCCAGACGTCCTCTTTCCCCCGGACACGTCCTCTTTTCCCCGGACACGTCCTCTTTTTGAGATCTAAAAAATGCATCCGGCAGAGATTCCAAAAACGTCCGGGATTTTGCTTCGTCGGATATTTGTGCTTCTCTTGGTCTTTCACAAACTAGTTCAGCGCCGCTGTGCATAGGGCACCAAGTCCTGAGGGGTACCACGAAATAGGCAACTAAAAAAATTCTCATAGTTATAATAATTATAATGCCGATATTATTTCAGTCTAGAAATATTCGGCACCTTTTAGGCATGTATATCACAAAACAGGCAGAACAAGAGAGAGGTTTAATCGCTCAGCCCCGCCCCGAGAAGAAGTGTCCTCTTTTTCACAAACTCAAATCCGGTCACCCTACTTTCGGGGAGCCGAGAAGTCGGGCTAGGGACGGCCCTTCCTGACTGAGACGTGTGAGAAAGGAGCGAGGCGAGGAATGAGAAGTAGAGCAGGTGAATCGACGGTGAAGAGAGCGAAGACGAGGGCTTGTTCTGGTTGGCGGACCACAGATTGTGTTACGAATTAACGATGTGAAAGGGAACGGCGAGGTTAAATCCACCCCGAGGCTGGCCTTCGCCGTTTAGGCCGCCGGTAAACACGAAGCACGCCACGGCCGAGCGAAGAGGAGCGACGATGAAGAGCGGCGGTGCCGGGTTTTGAACCCGACTCCATTAGCGGCTCCGCGTCGGCGTCGCCGTACGAGATGTTAAATAATAAATTGTGTTTATTGTGTGTTGCTCGAGGCCCCGCAGCTCCAGGTCATTGCATTCATTAAGACGCGCATCTGGCAAAATGTGTTGTTTACATTAGTCACAAGTGGGTGGATATCGTGGAAGTTCAACCGGACGTAAAATAGCGTGTCACGCGTTTTCAGGTTCACTAACCGTAATCCGTGAACACGGTAATAATCTCAGTGAAGATAAATCCGATGCAGCCTAACGAAACACGTGTTACAGAGTGGCGGGTGGAGATTTCACCCTGTTATAATGGGAGGGGAAACACTGGAGTTGATAAGCGTATCTTCTTGTCTGATCAATACACAACTGTGAGGTGCGTGAATGGACAGATCGGCCAGCTGCTGATCACTCACTCAATAGCTCGACCTGCACGAACAGACGGTGCGCGCTGTGCGCGCAAACAATTTTTTGGGGAGCACCGAAGACCCATTTTGACCCAGGAAAAACCCTGTGTGCGCCCCTAAATTTTCTGCTTGCGCCCCTAAAATGTTAAGTTAGGGGCCACTGTGCTCCTAGTAAAAAAAGTTAGTCTGGAGCCCTGCTCTGAATGAAGGACAGACGCCCTTTTGATTCGTTGAAATTACAATTAAACGTGGTTTCGAACAACCGTTTTACTGCTTCATCGAGAAGATGGTAATTGTGTGTACATGATAGCTCTGTGCATTGATGATGGGCTTCTGATCCGAGATGCATTCAGGAACTCATAATTAGTGCTCCCATAGCACAGGAGTGATTGTAAGGTGTTTTGTGGAGTAATGCTTACCAGATGCCAAAACAGCAAGTATAGCTTCGGGATGATGTCTTTCAATTAGTTTATTTTTTTTCAGAGTTCAGTCAATTATCCACAGAGGTATGCTGTGCTTTGCGTCTCAGAAATTGGCCACGTTTCATAAACCTTCCCCAAAAAACAACAATCAAAAGAAGCTGCTCTGCGTACTTACCACCAACAGATTCAAATGAATTTGTTGAACATATTTTGCTTTATGTTTGCAAGTAAAAGACTTGCAGCATTCACTCCATTTATTTTTTGAGGGGGAAAAACAAACCACTTGTGGGTGAGTTGATTGGCATCAAGCACACTGGTGCTTCTGAGCATTTTCAAAGGATTCGTGAAGAATAGATTGTTAAACATAAATAAAGAATGGACTCACTCACTGAGAGCAGCTCTGTTGGAGATATAATGGGCGGTGAGAAAGCTTTAGAAATGCTGGTTTCTATCCCAGATCATGCAGCATGGAGAGCGTGTTTAACATTTCAGAGGGTTCCTGCTATGTTGAATTGTTTTAATTAATGTTGTCAAAACTAGATACACAAACACCTGCTGGCCCGGACTGATTAGATCCTTATTATCTGAAAGTAAAGCTGCATATTTCAATTATCCACGACGTCACCCTACCCAGTAATAAGATTCATTTAATATGTCCCACAGCAAGAGATGCTACGTTTCTCAATAATTCTAAGCATATTTCCATAACTTGTCACTGTGGAATATATAAAGCTGATTTCAAAGAGTTTTCATGTTTAATGCTCTTATTTTCTTAATGATAGTGATAGTAATTATAGTGATTGATATTATTAATTCCCTCTATAAAATCTTTAAAAAGCAACGTTATACATCCTTATGTATGGATCTGTCTCCGGCTCAGACAGAGGATCATTAACAAAGGAATGCCTGATAAATCATTAATCTCAATGTGTAATAAATGAACAGCTCCAGCTTTCTTACTGTACTAAATGGAGTTCCCCAAGGTTCTATACTGGGGCCTCCTTTATTTTCTGCATTCATGCTGAACAATGTTGTCAGACACTTAGTCACATTTGGTGTTTACCTGAGGGGGAGTCAGAGGTCGACGCCGCCATCAGCTGTAATCACTGTGTAAAAGCAGCGCTCACCAGTAGGGGGCGCTCACAAACATGCATTCAAAGCCACAGCGTGGAGCGCATAGGAGCTCTGAATACAACCGACATTAATGGAGCGTAGATTCTTTCTCGTTATCTTTACATAGCAAATGGTTATTATACGACATTTATTAACGCCCTAAATATCAAATAGAGAACCTTTTAGGATAATAAACAAAAAATTGGTGCCCATTCAAAGCTTGTGGGAGAAGACATTCCCATATTGTCATCGCATTGGCTGACAGATATTTTTTAATGTGCTGTTTTTTATATCAGCAAATATACAGGGTCTCTCCCCTGGGCTACAAATGAGAAAACTTGTTAAACCTCGTGCAGCTTACATGATTTTCAAAATAAATAATGAATTGATACAAGCTGCAACTGAAGACCTGGTGTGTCTTTTAATTGGATGTTTGCTTACCAGTGCATCCAAATAAAATTGCAGATGGGATGACAAGTTCTTAGCCTTGTTCATCCGCATTGAAGGATTATATTTATCAGCGCGTACAACGAGCCGGATTCATCAGCTGATATTCAGAGGTTTCGTAACAGGTACAAACAGAGCGACATGTAAGTGGAAGGTCCTCAACACATTATCCAAAAAGTCTTTCATGCATAGTTTTCCTTAGATAAGATTATTTTATATATTGGTGGTTCACGAGCAAATTTATGACTGAACCCCAAACTGCTGCGCAGCGGTTCAGTAGTTATGGAGGGATCCATTAATGTGAGTAACGGAGAAATTATCCTTTGCGCTTATCTGGTCCAATTAAAACCAAACTTCATAAAGCATGCGTGGTTGACTCACATTTTGAAAGTGATTGAAATCACAAGCTAATCTTTTGATATATTTTTTTCTAAGTTGCTCTTATGTTGCATTTCGGGAGTCATTGAGGACATTTTTTAACAAGAAAGAAAGAAAAAAACATCCCCTTTGACATTCAGCTTAAAGCCGCACAGCGGAAAGTCGCATTCGGCCTTTTTGAATCGTAAATGTCACGTCTTTTATACGTGGCATGAAAATCCAGCTCGGTGCAGCTATTCACCACATTAGGAGATGCGTTCCCTTTGAACGCTTTAAGGTTAACATTATTTCCTTTCCACAAAATGGTGGCGCCCATTCCAATGGCGTCCAGCGGCTCACTGAAAGAGAACAGGGTGCTTGAAAGGAAACACTGGGTTAATAAAATCCAATGAAAGGTGTAGAATGAGCTGTGGTCTGCCAGTGAGAGGGTCACATGTGAGGCGCCACAGAAGGAAAATGACTCTACCCATCACTGTTTCATAAATATCATGTTCTTTTTAATCTCTCCGTAGGACACTGAGATTATCAACACGGCCATCCTGACCGGACGCACCGTCGCCATTCCCGTCAAAATGGTCTCCATCGAGATGAACGGAGCGGTCACCGACGTCTCGGCCTTCGTGCAGTGCAAGTCCTCCAATGAAGACATCGTTAAGGTACAGTCAAGCCCATTTCCTCAATCTCAAGACGTCAATTTCGGAAATGTAATCCCTTTTACTCGTCCAGTAATACTGGAGAGTGGCCCCAGCGCCACAGTCGCAACATCAGAAAAAGCATCATAAAAATAAAAAAACTCATTTTCCGGACCGCTCCACATGCGCTCGTGATTCGATTATCCCCTCTTGCCTCGGATAAAATCAATGGATGTTCATAAAAACTGCATATGAATCAATATGGCTACAAAGGGAGCAGTAAAAACCTCCGGCGTGCGCCTTTTCGAAGCGGCGCCCGGCACCCACCGCTTGTCATAGAGACGCCTTCGCTCAGCTGTGCCGCGGGTGAAAAGCCCCGCCGTGCCCCGGTGCCGGCTGCCTGTCAGCGTGACGAGGGGCAGACGCAACGCCGGTGTCCATTTTAAACCGAATCGCATGAAATGTGGTGGGATGATTGGTTATTATCCGGGGACTATTTATTTAGATTTTGGGATCGATCGGGTCAAAGGTCAAGGTCATGAAAAGGTCAAACTATTCTTGAATCGCATGAAATTTGGTGGGATGATTGGTTATTATCCGGGGACCATTTGATTAGATTTTGGGATCGATCAGCTCAAAGGTCAAGGTCATGAAAAGGCCAAAATGTGGCTACGGCGAAGGTATGCGCTCTACCAAGTGCCCGTTCTAGTTATTATTATACTTTGTTCCAGATTGTTAAACGTTGCAGATCCTCTGGTGTCGGTCAAACTCTTTACGTCTTCCGATGGCCTTCTGGATGCTGGTGTTTTTCACTTCCACAGCTAAACATATAATATTTTATGAATGCCGAGTGGAAAAGCTTTTTGTTAACCGAGTATTTTATGAAGTCTGACTAATGGAATCCTTGTAGGGGGTCTAGCATCTCCTCGAGGTCGAGAGAGGTTTGATTGTAGGTTTTACAGAGTGAGGCCAAATCATACGCTGACTTTAATCATATTGTGTGGGGCCAGCATTATAAAAGCAACTTATAAAAGACCACTCGATTGGCTCTAAACCCACACTGTCAGTTATATTGTAAATCAAATAAATAGATGCCAAAGGGAAAATAAATCAAGGTATCAATTAAACTCAAAGCAGTTGATGGGTTTCCGGTAGAGATACGTGTCTCTAACCGGTAAAGCTCTATCCCAAGAAAACAGCTCAAATAACACAAATCGGATGTTTTTAAGCAACTATTACATCGGCCTTGATTATATATTCTGGCAAGAACATAGATTTGTGTGTAAAATATGAAGTGAGACTGCTCTGTGTCCTTGTTTCTAGGGCAGGCTTTGTGTCTCGAGCCGAAAGCCAACGCAAAACTTATTCTTGTAGTCGGCTTTATTGTTTAAATGCTTTAAAATAAGACGTTCTAGTAGTATACATTTGCTTTACGGATTGCATTTATTCTATAGATATGCCATCTTCCATTGGCCTTTTCTGGTTTCTACACCGGAGGGGCGAAGGTAACGTCGTTGGGTCCGTTGGACGTAATGTGGGAGGGGTTTCTAGTGGTGGTGAGGGGTATTGCGGGTGAAGGTAACATCGTTGGGTCCGTTGAAGGAGTTTCTAGTGGTGGTGAGGGGCATTGCAGGTGAAGGTAACGTCATTGGGTCCGTTGAAGGAGTTTCTAGTGGTGGTGAGGGGCATTGCAGGTGAAGGTAACGTCATTGGGTCCGTTGAAGGAGTTTCTAGTGGTGGTGAGGGGTATTGCAGGTGAAGGTAACGTCGTTGGGTCCGTTGAAGGAGTTTCTAGTGGTGGTGAGGGGTATTGCAGGTGAAGGTAATGTCGTTGGGTCCATTAAGCGTAATGTGGGAGGGGTTTCTAGTGGTGGTGAGGGGTATTGCAGGTGAAGGTAACATCGTTGGGTCCGTTGGGCATAATGTGGGAGGGGTTTCCAGTGGTGGTGAGGGGTATTGTAGGTGAAGGTAACGTCGTTGGGTCCATTAAGCGTAATGTGGGAGGGGTTTCTAGTGGTGGTGACGGGTATTGCAGGTGAAGGTAACATCGTTGGGTCCGTTGGGCGTAATGTGGGAGGCGTTTCCAGTGGTGGTGAGGGGTATTGTGGGTTAAGGTAACGTTATTTGTCCGTTGAAGTGGTTTCTAGTGGTGGTGAGGGGTATTGCAGGTGAAGGTAACGTCGTTGGGTCCGTTGAAGGGGTTTCTAATGGTGGTGAGGGGCATTGCGCTGGTGATAGAAAGGAACTGCTGTTGAATTGGTTCGGCTGGCACATCGTTTATCATATTTCATTATCCGTTAAAGACGAGGCGCCGGGCCATGTGATATTGAGTGGGTTCGCTTCGGTGCATCTGCCATTGAACATTCGAGGCTAATTTAAAATGAGCCCTTCAGGCCCAGGAAATGCACGAGTCATGACAGTTCAATAAAGCAGAAAAAAGGTGGAGCACCTCTTTCTACAGCGAAGTCATTACTTCTGTGCCCAAAAGTCAGATTGAATTGTACAAAATACAGACGCCGCGAAGCTTCCCGGCTCCTTTCCACAACTCCTGCTCGCCTCTTGACTTTGAGACCGCAAGTCGGACAGCTTTTAAACAAAAAAGGGTATTTCTCGAGACTTCTTCCCTGAATAAAGCTTCTATTATTTTCAACCCAGAGTTGTTCTACTTTCTCTATTTTACAACCCACAGGCTGTTTTTCCTTGAGGGTGGGTTTGAATAAGAATAGCTGAGAGGCTGCCATTTGTCTTTACTGGTACTTTTTTCTTCTTCTTTACTTATTTATTTCAGTGTGCATCAGGACCTATAGCAAATAAGCCAATCCTGCGTGTGCACATTGTGTGTGTGTGTGTGTGTGTGTGAGACCTTATTAATGCACCCCAGTTGTACAAGCTGAGAAAAGATAGAGGAAAAATACTGCAAGTGTGTCAGGGGGCACCATAACAGAACCCCCCCCCCCCTCTCCTGGCATGGTGACTCATAGAACCCATCTTGAGGTAGAAATCAGCCCTTGAGTCTGCACATTCCATCCGTGTACCCACCCCGCACACACACTGCTCCTGGCTGAAGGCTCCTTCCTCCCTGCCACGCTTGTGTATTAGGCTATGTACACATTAAAGGGTTTAAATCTCGTTTCCAGTTGTTCTTCTCCTGGGTTTTGATCGTATTGCCTCGACTGTTAACATTTACGTCCGAGGCGAAAGGATCTCACACACGGTGTCCCGCCCATTCGTCTGGCGGCCTATCATTCCGAAAGCCCATTAGTTCGCAAACGGTCCCATTAGTCCGACGGACATTATCCCGAAAAGCTAATTTCCCCAAAGATACGTACTGGAGTAGTTGGAGTCCAATGACATATTTGAAGTAAGGTGTGTGTGACGTGTTTGAAATCCCAAAACGCAGCCAATCGGCACAACCGCTCAATTTCTACAACGTCATTCCATAGAATTAGAATTATAGTTTGAAACATGATGAATGTTACACAATGTCTATTTTTTTCGACCAATCGGATCTTTTAAAGCGAGTGAATCTCGAAAAAAATCTTGTTTAATGGATTCATTTACATTTTTAAGTCACTGACGACGAGGCAAATGAAGCCATCAACTGTTTCCAAGGAAGGAGAACCTTCGGAGCTGAGCCGAGTAAACATCTTCTCAAAGATCCTTTACGGTTTCAGGAACAGGCGGCGTACAGATGGCCGCTTAGCAACCATCCTTTTGTTTTTAATTACACCCAAACTGTGTCCCAGCGTTCCAGAACAACAGATCAACGTTCAACCTCAACGCCATTAATCCCACCAACAACAGGCTAATGGGGGGGGGGGGGGGGTCTGGCTCATTTAGCTAACAGAGCTAAATGAAATCTTCGGCTGCACCGCCTTCAATGAGTGCACATCCATCACGTGAAGAAAAGCTAAGACACCATCCCGGTAACTCTAGCCATATGTCAGCTTTCATTTAGAGCTCATTCAAGATGTGTGTTATCCCTAAATGGAACATCCACTTGGCAGAATATCGTGGTAATTAATTCAGCTAATATTTATGAAAATGTCCTGAGCGATTTGCTAAAATATACAGTAGGTGTGCGACAGAGCAGCGAGACTCCTGCCTATAACTTTAGTACACACACACACACACACACACACACACACATGTGAGCTGTATGATAACCATACAAGGTATACTAACCTGTTCCTCTACCCCATGTACCCTCAACCCTATGTTCACTCAACCCTATGTTCACTCAACCCTATGTTCACTCAACCCTATGTTCACTCAACCCTATGTTCCCAAAGCCCTATGTTCCTTCAACCCTATGTTCCTTAACCCTATGTTCCTCTACCCTATGTTCCTTAACCCTATGTTCCTCCACCCTATGTTCCTCAACCCTATGTTCCTCAACCCTATGTTCCTCAACCCTATGTTCCTCAACCCTATGTTCCTCTACCCTATGTTCCTCAACCATATGTTCCTCAACCCTATGTTCCTCTACCCTATGTTCCTCACCCTATGTTCCTCACCCTATGTTCCTTAACCCTATGTTCCTCTACCCTATGTTCCTTAACCCTATGTTCCTCACCCTATGTTCCTCAACCCTATGTTCCTCAACCCTATGTTCCTCAACCCTATGTTCCTTAACCCTATGTTCCTCTACCCTATGTTCCTTAACCCTATGTTCCTCTACCCTATGTTCCTCAACCCTATGTTCCTCCACCCTATGTTCCTCCACCCTATGTTCCTCAACCATATGTTCACTCAACCCTATGTTCCTTAACCCTATGTTCCTCAACCCTATGTTCCTCAACCCTATGTTCCTCCACCCTATGTTCTTTAACCCTATGTTCCTCAACCCTATGTTCCTCTACCCTATGTTCTTTAACCCTATGTTCACTCAACCCTATGTTCCTCAACCCTATGTTCTTTAACCCTATGTTCACTCAACCCTATGTTCCTCAACCCTATGTTCCTCTACCCTATGTTCTTTAACCCTATGTTCCTCAACCCTATGTTCCTCAACCCTATGTTCCTTAACCCTATGTTCACTCAACCCTATGTTCACTCAACCCTATGTTCCTCAACCCTATGTTCCTCTACCCTATGTTCTTTAACCCTATGTTCCTCAACCCTATGTTCCTCTACCCTATGTTCCTTAACCCTATGTTCACTCAACCCTATGTTCACTCAACCCTATGTTCCTCAACCCTATGTTCCTCTACCCTATGTTCTTTAACCCTATGTTCCTCAACCCTATGTTCCTCAACCCTATGTTCCTTAACCCTATGTTCCTCAACCCTATGTTCCTCAACCCTATGTTCCTCTACCCTATGTTCCTCAACCCTATGTTCCTCAACCCTATGTTCCTCGACCCTATGTTCCTTAAAGTCTTTTTTCGCCCTCTGCACCACGTGACCGCGTGGGAAGGAAGCACGCTCACACTATTTGTCCATCCGATCCGTCTCCGCCCAGGCAATCTGCTGGCACCGGGGAGGATGCCACAGCGCATTAGTGGCAGCGTGACGGCGTGCGGCGGCTCCGTGTGTGAAAGCCCTCCTCGGAGAGCCCCCGTGGGGCCCACTGATACCCGCAGTTGCTAACAGCTTTTGACTTGCAATTAGCCGGCCAAGTTTATCAGCGGCAGTAGCCGGAGGAGCTGAAGCGGCACTGCAGCTAGGGCACTTTCTCTGTGTGTGTGTGTGCGTGCTCTTGAACCTCTATACCGGTGGGGACTTCAACCTGCCTGCACACAGACCCATGGGGACCATTTGTGTGTGTGTGTGTGTGTGTGTGTGTGTGGCTTTAGGGTAGAAGTGAGTACACGTCAGGCAGATGTTCTCGACTCTGCACACAGCCAGTGATTAATCAAGGTGGCCAGGGTCATTGTGTCGAGTTACTTCATTCCTCGAGCCTTTTTCTAGCTCGCCTCATAGCGATAAGACGAAACAATAACACACACACACAAAACAGCGGCCGTGGACGCCCATGAAGTCGAGCCCTGTGAAATTGCATTAACGGCAACCAGAGGGAGAAACCACCACCACCACCACCACTCAGGCGAGTGTGCATGGACGGGGGTATTATATTACCCGGACCCTCCTCCCAGCTCTGATGAATCCACAGAGCCCTGAGAAGAACGGCCATCCTGACCTCCATTGGCGGGGGCGGGGTGGGGTGGGGGGATTATGTCCTGTGATTACAATGCCAGCTGCCTCCCACCACTAGATACATTTAAAGGGAGTCTGAGAGCAAAATCCTCCAGTTCCAGTGCACTTAATAATTTAGTGTTTGAGGGGGGACAAGTTTGCATGATAAATGATAATTCAAATGAGAGCTGGGCATTTTCTGACTAGACGGGTGACACCAAAGAATGACCTTGCCAAGACTCAAATTTAGAAAATGTCAATATATTGAATTCATATTCGGTTTCTTTTGTCCCCGTGACACAAATTACAGCACATTAACGCCGCGAATGTCTCGGGCAAATTCATGTTCCACGTAGGTGTTGTGAACTAAAGTTCACGTGAAATGTCACACCGCCGTCAGCCTTCACTGTTCTGAATTATGTGTTTGGCTGAAAGGTTTTGTTGACATATTATGTGTCTGTGTAATTGTTGATAGATCACAGTGGTGGGGTGTGCATGCCTAATTGGCACTGCTGCCATTGCTGTGGGTGCGTAATGTGTTACTGAGGAGCACTAATTTGACTGCACACAGCCAGGAAAGCCTTGTGAGCAACACTGCGTCATCAAAGCTGGAGAGCCGGAGTTCTGTTTTTTAAATTTTTTGTCATGACCAAACACAGCAGCAGCTGATTTCCAATGATTCGCTCCACGTCTGGAGTCAAAACGCCACCGTCGTGTTTGGATTAGATGAAAAAAGCTGCAGAGTCGGCGGTACGCGGCGGAGAAGCACCGAAGGTCTGCAGCGCCGCATATTTCACGGACGCGCCGGGCTCTCTGGGTTTCTGCCAGAGCATGTTTACATGCTGACGTCACTTTATTGTTTCCTCTCAGTCCAACGCTCTGTTTTCAGTCGCTTTCAGCCCCGCTTCCCGAAAATAAAACCCAGTCCGCTCCGATTGGCTCGCGAGAAAAAAATATGTTGCAGCTTCAAATGAGGACGACTGACGTCTCACTGAAGCGTTTGCAGGGACGACGTCACGGTATCCCATTACACATATGCAGAATTACAATTAATAATAATAAAAATAATACATTTCATTTGGAGGCGCCTTTGAAGTCACCCAAGGTCACCTCACAATAAAATAATACAGGATAAAAGATAAAAGCATGAAAGATAGAAACAACATGAAAACAAGTCCAACATTCACACAAGACGGTCCTGATTAATCAATACGAAACTTCAAAAAGAAGTAAACATATAACAGACCATCCATTTGAGTTCTGTCCCGCCAAGCACAACCCGAACGGCACCGGATCAGACGCCGTCCCTCCATCTCTCGCGCCGTCTGAGGTGCCATGTGTAGATAATGCCTCGTATTTCATTGGCTCGTGTTCGAAGCGGTCTTATTTCATCGAGGTACCCGAATGCACGGACTGAAAAAAAGTGAGTTTTCCCTCGTAATTTGTCCCTTCTAACATTTCCTTCCGGACTAAATGAAAGTGTTGGCGAAGATGGTTTATGCGGCCTGAACCTTCACGTCGCCGTCAGACGCCTAAGAGATCCCGGGGTTTTATATTTGCTCTGCTTAAAACGTCAACCTTGAAAATGCTCTGTGATGAATTCGTCAGGCCGCATCCGGCGCCGCCGCCGCGCCGTACATCACCGCACGTCACTCTGCCACCATTAACATATAGACGGTCTCTGACTTCTGACCCTGATCCGTCCTAGGTGTCCATGAATTGTGACTACGTGTTCGTCAACGGGAAGGAGACGCGGGGATCCATGAGCGCGAGGGTGATCTTCAGCTACGAGCACCTGAGCGCGCCGCTGGAGCTGACCGTCTGGGTGCCCAAGCTCCCCCTGCTGGTGGAACTGTCCGACAACAACCTGAGCTTCATCAAAGGCTGGAGGGTTCCCATCCTGCCCGACCGAAGGTGAGGCTCACATCCAAACTGAGAGAGTCGGGAGAACGCTAACGAATGTTAGCGGGAAATTAGCGTATTTGGCTTCTTTTTTTTCTGTTTCCCATCTGTAAAGAATTTGCATCTCCAAAAATCCAAGGTGAACCGTGAACTGTCGATTCATCTCAGCGAACACACTTCCTGCCTCCGCTTGTTCAGTGTGGTTTTCTCGCCTGTTGGGTTCAGCCTCACGGCACCAAATGATTAGATTGAATTGCGAATAACTATTTGGGGCTATAAAAATATATATATTTCCATGTCTCAATGTGAAAAAATAGTTGCATAGTTTCAGTGATCAGGTACTGTAGGTTTCATTAACACCACACCGAGCATGACGCAGCGTCACGTGGGTTTTAGCTAGCTAACGTTGAATCGGGAAAAAAACGGGACACGGGAGGCGACGACGACGCGATCAGTGGAAGCTCGAGAAATATGTGAGGAAAATATGACCATGAGCGCATTAATTATGGACTGGTAATGGTGGGCGGCGATGCAGAATAACAGTGTTTACCTGAGGGGGCGGGACTCAGAAGGTTTTGTGATGACGTCATTTAGCGACCGGCAATAACCGCAGTGCGCGTTAGCCGCGCAGAGCTTAAGCTAGAGGGAGAGCGAATAAATTATTTTAATAATAATCCTATGTTCCGAGGGAGCGTTCCTCTTCCTCGGGATACCTTTTGATAAAAGCCAACACGGCCACACAGCAATTGGTGCGGTATAATTAGGTTTTTTTTCCTTCTTACTTCAGTCCGTGATTACTCCAGAAGTCATTATCCTAAGAGCATGCAACCCCGCCGTGTTCTCTCTCATTCCCCCCCCCCCCCCCCTCTCTCTCTCTCTCTCTGTTACTCACGATTTGATATGTAGTCGCTTGTTTTGCTCCAATTAGATTCTCCGGCTCAGGAGCACAGCAGAAATGAGGCTCTCGAGTGCAAATGTGATCCGCGCGGCTGTCGTGTTTGCGTCGAACCCATCTGAACCCAGTTTAGAAGTCCAAGACACAGACTTAATTTGACTTCTGTGTAAATACACAGAAAGCTTCTTCTTCTTTTTTACGCACGTTGGTTGTATCTTCAGTCAGTCAATATCAGACAGTGGAAGCTTTTGTCAATATAAAAAAATTAATGAGCTGTTTGAAATATGACACTATTGGATGTGGAAAAAGACGGCCCCAGTGGGACGTGAAGATTGACCCCCGACGAAAAAGTGTTCCTGGGCTCTTTTTTTCTTCGATTGAGGAACCCGGACTCGTACAAAAAGTCTTCCATCATTCTCGTCACACGTTGAGCGGCGACAAACAGGCCCACAACCCTCCATTTAGGAGATGTTTAATGGCAGCATTAAAAGTCACGCGGGCGGCGGCTGTCATCACAGCCAACCGAATCCATTCCGACGCGGCCGCAATGCAAACGGCGAATTTAAGGAGTTGTTGAAGAATTAAGGGATCGCAAATGACCTCGTGAGCTTGGGAAAACACATGGCGTGGCAGCTTATTAAAGTAGAATCCTGCGATTGAGGAATCATACTTTATTCTTTACACAAAAGGAACTGTGAAGAATCAAAAAAGAGAACCAAAAAACAACCTCCACAAAGACGAGGATGGATTGTAATTATCTGTAAACTCATATCTCAGATTCATGGTCATTCACGTCATTACATTCAAACAAACCCTGTAAAAACAGTCAAGTATTACATGTTAAACAAACAAAGGTTGAATACCCTGGAAACTATTGGGCTTGGCTGCAAAATATGTTTTCTGAAATGCTTTTATGTAAATAGTGCTTTAATTAGTGAACTATTCATATTAAAAAGCTGTGATTGTGCACCAAGTTACAAAAATCATTAGTAATGTAATTTATGTCAAATCGACATAAATTACGTCAACTACACATTAATTACGTCAAATTGACATTAATTACGTCAACTAGACATTAATTACGTCAAATTGACATAAATTACGTCAAATTGACATCAATTATGTCAAATAGACAGAAATTACGTTACCAATTAATTCAGCCCAAACTACAATCTTTTTCAAGTTATTTTCCTGTAAAAACAGAAGTTTATTTTGAAAAGACAGCGCGTTGCAAGTAACTCATGGAAAGTAGTCGAAAGAAGTGGAAGCAAGACGTCCCAGTTGCTGTATTTCATGAGCTGGGGGGGGGGGGGGGTGCAATAGCTTTCCTGGTGGTTCCTCTAAAGCAAAGGTGTCAAACACGAGGCCCGCAGGCAGAATCCGGCCGACCACGTCATTTTATGTGGCCCCCAACGGCTTGAAAGACACATGATCACCTTTTCTTAGAAGAAATTTCGGAATAATATCCTATCCTATATTTGAAGGTTTCAAATGAATTGGATTTATGTGATAATATCAGAGATATGTTCTTATGCACAATATTTCTACACTCAAATAAACAATAATCACATGCGAAGAGAGTTATTTCACATCATGTTGGGAGTAATTCATACAGAGTTTCATGTCCAACCGGCCCTTGAAGAGGCGGCCATGATGCTGATGTGGCCCACGGTGGAAATGAGTTTGACACCCCTGCTCTAGAGTATTCATCTCTACCGTCCACACGGACGATTTCACCGCAGGTGGAGCTTTTTTCCTACATCTTGCACACTCTCTGTTCTTGTCAAAGGGTCGATGATGCCGAGGCGGCCCGTGAATCACGATGCAACGAGAAGCACATGTATTCGCCGCATTCATCACATTTTCTAATCGGGAATCAATCATCGTCCGCCTTCTTGTTTTGGAGCCGTCGCTTTTAGTAAATTGAGTTTGCTTTCCATGTTAACTAAAAGTAGAGTTTGTCAGTTTATTCTTGATCCCCGACGTGGTGACTGTTTTATTTTGAAAGATTGTATTGTGACCACATCAAACTCTTTGGGGTTATTTTAAATTTCAGATCACCCGAGTCAGAAATTAGATTTAGTGAAAATATGAAAAGCTAAACACCGTGCTCGATATCGATTGAACCAGAATATTTAGTTAAATGAAAACATACATATATTTTTTTATGTTGCCTTTTGGACTTTATAACTGGTGTTTATTTAACGTTTTGTATGCCACCAACAATTATACAAATTATATAATACTAATAGTAGAAGTGTGGCGTGATCTTTATCTGCAACTGTTAAAAAATACAGCTCTGCAAAAAACAACCTGCGTGGAATATAGATTTATAATTCAAGCACCGACTTACTTCATCTTGTGTTTCCTGATTAAGAGGACTCTTCATGGGGGGGATGCATTAATCTAGCCGTGGCATATTGTGAAATACTTTTTTTAAACCCGTAACCCCAATTATGAATCATGTTTAATTTGCAGGCTCATATAGAATTTGTATAGATATACCAATAAGAAGGAATGGGCTGTAATGCGTCGTCGGCCGGTTGCTACGGGTCAAAGAAACTAAATCAGGTTTTCCCCAACCTTGATTTATTTGTCTCTTAACTGTTTTTTTCACCTTTTCCTAAGCCAAACCAAAAAACAAACCACCGTTGCCTAAACAAAACCCCCACAAATTTAATTCATTATTCCATCAGAAATGTACACTTTTGACTAAAAGATGAGGTTTACCTTTTCTTAAGATATCGTACGAACTCTTCACGAGAACGCCTCATAATTTGACAAGACTCAAACCTGAAGTTAAGGACTTGGGATGCACTTGAACCCGCGTGACGACGCTCGAGACACCTTTGGACGTCCGCCATTACCAAAACACACAAGACCACAGCCAACGAGAAGAACGAGCTCGACTGCACGAGGCCGAGAACTCAAATGCACCTCGAACGCCCCGTGACGCTGAACGCCGTCAGACGTTTTTTTTTGCTAAAGCCGCATCATATTTTGTGATTGTTGGAATGAATTATTGTTTTTTCCTTAACTCCGGGCTTCCTCTCGCGAGGGCTCCGGGCTCTTCTTCCTGAACGCGACCTCTAACCCTACCACACTCGTTCCCTCGCCGCCTCCGCAGTCTCTCCATCCCCCACGTTCCTTCCCTTCTGCGACGTGACACATTCTGTGGCGAGGTCTCTCGGCCCTTTTTTTTTTTTTTTGCTAGCCGCAGCAGTAGAATTGCTCACTGGCTGCGTTAGCTGGCAACATCCTCTTAAAAAAAAATTTTTTTTAAAGGAATTGGGCGGGCAGTCCATGTGCACTGGAGCTTCAGCTCGTACGCTCGTATCAAAAACTAATAAGAACAGACAACATTCTTCTGGGGGCAAAAAAACAACTTATTTTCAGGTGCAGACTCGGAAGGTGAACTTTCTATGACCCGAGCGAAGAGTTGGGAACTCTCTGACAAGATGACGAAGAGAGTCTTTTTTTCTCTTCCTCTGCTTTTAACCGAGTGGCTGTGGAGTTAACTCACTCGCCTCGGTACGACGGCCACGACGTGAGCCGAAGCTCCGCCGTCACTCTCGGACCGCGGCGGTTATTCCGTGAGACGCAAATTTCCCTCCTAGCCGACATCGGCTCAGTGGTTTCTGACCTGATGCCGGCTGGAGGGAATGTTGCGTCTCACGGAATAATTTGTTTTTGGGGTTCCAGTTTTTCTTGCGCGGGATCTTCTTGTATAACGTTACTTTTTGAGACGATATTGGATAAAATAATATAATATAAGATTAGATAAAGTTAGAATAGATTAGATAAAATAATGTAAAATAGGGTTAGATTAGATCAAATCAAACGAGACAAGATTAGATTAGTTCAAATAGATGAGATAAAATAATATATAATAAAATTAGATCAAAGTCTATTTGATAAAATAATATATAATAAGGTTAGATTAAATCAATCAAAATCAGATTAGTTAAAATAAGATGAGATAAAATAAGAATAAAAAACATTAGCTCAATTGTGTTATACGTTTGTAACAGTGTGACACGAGAAAACAGTTTTCAGAGTGTATGAAACCCTTTTAAAGTGAAAACTATTTTTAATTCAGATGTTCTCCGATCAAGAATTTTTATTTTTATTTATTTCGACAAAACAACAACAGAAAAAGAAACAACCTCTCTCTTTGAGTAATAGCGACTACTTATTAATCACAATTCATTGTAGTTGTTTCACGTTTTTATTCTGATTATTTGATACATTTCCAATGTGTTTAATTGTACTTTTCAACTGGAAAGATGCATATTGTCTCATAAAAAATATACTAATAATGAATAAATTCAAATTTTTCAAATAATAATCAATTCAGAATCCATATGCGTTATTGTAAGCCCCCAACCCGGCCTGTGTTGCCGCCGGGTTGTCGCAGCGCGGTGATATTTTTTATGCCGCAGGTCTTTTTATCGTTTGTCAGAATGCGTCGGCGCAGGTCGAACTGAAGCTTTGAATCATTGCTCTGAATAACATAAAGCCTGGAGCTCTTCACCTGCCGAGGCCGTCGTCTCCATGGTGTTCACTTCATAGTGGCTTTGCCACCTCGTTCTGTGCCTGAACCGGGGCGCTTCTGCATTGACTCATTTTGTAATATCGCTTAACTTAGCATAGCTACGTTTAGCTTTTTTCTTTTACTTGCCAATATGAATAACAAAATGTTCAACTTTTCTTCAGATGACAAAGTATCCAGTAAAATTCCATCTATATTAAATGGAAATAATGTTTTTAGAAAAGGAAAACACAAAAAGGGGGCGTGGTCATGTATTTGAATTGTCTGATAAATTCCCCCATCGATTCATCTAAATAACCCCTTTTTGGGGAAATTAAATGTTTGTACTTTGAGGAGCTGCTGGCCCTGTGGTTTGAAGAAATAATAACAAATTTTGCCCGGAGCAGACGGCACGCATCGAGATGCAGCAGCTGCTCGGTTTAGAGAAGCGGTCCGGTTTGTGATCGGTTTTAAGCTTTTTAAAATGTTTTTCGGGAGGGTTCTCGATCTCTTCGGGGGGGCAGACTGCAGACGCGTTTGCCCCCCCCGACTTCAGCTTCTCAAGTTTTTCAACTCGTTGCCTCATCTCGCAGGAAACTCTGCTGCCTCAAATATTTGTCACGGGTGGTTCAGGGTAGCAGCTCCTTTTATTTAGCGAGTTAAAAACTATCCATGACTCCATCAGTACATTCTCCATTGCAATTATTCCCCATTTCTTTCCTCCGATCCAAGGAGCACCAGAGACAGCGACGCGGACGACGACGACGACGAGCGCCGGGTGAGCCGGGGCTGCACCCTTCAGTACCAGCGGGCCCTGGTCAAGGTGCTGACCCAGTTCCACACCACGTCCACGGAGGGCACCGACCAGGTCATCACCATGCTGGGGCCCGACTGGCAGGTGGACGTCACGGACCTGGTCCAGGACTCGCTGAAGGTGGGCGACCCCAGGATAGCCGAGCTGGTGGACCGGACGGTGCTGGTGGGTCTGGAGCTGGGAACCACTGTGCTGAAGGTAAACAGAACTTCTTTTTTTATAGATCTTAGAAATTCATTTGAGGGAGTACACTGTTGTAATTATCATGAATGATTGGCTGAACCAGAGGTTGGTATTGGGCGGTCCCGCGGTTTTGGGTCCAGTCCCAGACGCCGTCCCATCTGGACGAGGGACCTTTAACCAATAAATTTTTTCCAAGTCCATTATTATTATTACATTTTTTTAACGACATCTTTTTCTAGCCTTTACGGCTTCGTGGTCCGGGGAGCTCACGCAGTGATTGTGTGCGTCCTTAACCAAAGAATTTCGAAGTAACTCGAGACAATTTAGTTAACTATTTGATTTAGTTTGTTGGATCTGAGTTTCTCCGTGAAGAATCACACAAAACGCCACTTTAAAGTCTTATCTTGTGTTTACCAGAGATGTGTTCAAACGCATATTTCAGCATCAAAAACATATTAGGGGAAGAAACAAAAAGACAGAGCAGTCAAGTAACGATTAAGGGCCGTAAATCCAGCGATGCCTTCCCATTAGCGTTGTGACTGGAGTCATCGAGTGAGAAACGAGGGAAAGACTAGACCAGAGACGAGAGCTGGAGGAATAAATCAGTCCAAAAAAAACCATATACATATACTTCACACGTCGAGTAGACAGCAAAAAAACTGAGCTTTTATAAATCAAGAACGGTCGGACTCGTACATGTTCGTTTTCTCAAAGGCGGTTCCAAACCGGCGGGTTTCACGCGTTCCCAGACCTTGGCAATTATTAAATTTGGCAACGTGAAGCGCCGCCATGAGATCAAGCACAAATCCTTTGAGCAAACATGGCCGACTCCACCCTGAACCGAGCAGGGAATAAATGGTCTGAGCGGCTACTTTAATTTCCACGACTCATAAAGCAAGTTTGACATTACGGCGTTCTGGACTTGTTGCTTGAGGTGATTCTATCGTAAAGGCATGGAAGTGAAATACCTTTTGGCTTACGCAATGCAAACAACACAGACATTTTACATTTCCTAAAGTATTATTTATATTTAGTTTAGTTTATTTTGATCAGCAAAATGTACAAAAATCAAAATTCAGCAAAAGAAGAAAGTGGCTGACCGAAAGCGTCGAGGCTGAAGCTATCAAGCTTATAAGTGCCCTAACCTATAATTTCACGAAAAAACTTATTTCAGAGAACCAAAAAATAAGTATATTCTGCTTTTTGAGAAACCACTTCTCTCAAGTGGAAGAGACCCTCCTTTATGAGTGCGTATAAAAGCGTCGGTCAACGAAGGTTCGGAGGTCTTATGACTCGTTGGCGGCGGTTAACATATTTTATGGGGACGGAGAGAAGTTGCGGTTGGCGAGAGTTTTGATCGCCGTGAAAGATCAAAGAGTTTCGGCCCGTCACAGAAACAATGGCCGCCTGATGGATGCGTCCGACGGCGGCGGGAGAAAAGATACGCTGCCGATCCATCACTTTAAATGTGCCTATAGATCATTCGTAATCTGTTCACGGCTATGAATAATTACACATCCATTTAGCACCAGACGTAATCTGCCCCGCTGACTAGTGGCTATTGCAAATAAGTACATCGCTGTAACATCTCAGAAGAGGGCGAATTGATCCAGAAGAAACGTGCCAGAGCTGATCCTTGAGCTAAGCGCTAACGCTAACCAGCTAACGCCACGGTCGCCATCTTAGTTTAGAGCCATTCGTCCGAGGGTCGGTAACTCAGTGATGTTTCAGGGCAAAACATAATAACTGATCATATCAACGTTTTTGAGTCACTCAGCCGGAATAAATGGAGCCGATATAACTCGTGGAGACGCCATGATGTGTTTCTGTCGTCCAGATTATGAATGAAGGATCGCTGCAGTCTGGTTACAGGTGCATCTGGTCCCGGCGTCACTCCATCATGTCTTAATTCAAGTGAACGTTACGGCTGAAATAGATATGGCACTATCTTATATCATGAGACACGAGTTACGATTCAACATAATTCAATATATTGCGATAAAAAAAAGATAATAATAATAATTTTAGAAAAGCTGACATAGTATTCTACCATATACATAGAATCAGAAGAACAGTGTAGTGTGTTCAACATGTGCATTACTTAGGGGGCACATGTTGTTTGCACATTAAATCAAATGTGACTTTGTCAATCTATGCATGTGAACTATTAATACAAATAAAAAATAGTGTTTACGGTTTCACAAAGCACAATATCGCCATTTTTAATATTTTCTCCAGTCCCTGAGGCCAAACTGAAGCTCACCTACAGCTCAGTTGTCGTCGGTGTAAATCAATGAACAAACTTTTTAAGAAATCCTAAAAAAATTTAAACACTGAAGGAAACTGAAATGAGATCGATTCTTGCCAGATGAATTCATTTTTTAAAACAAATTACAAGCGCGTGACAGTGCTGATATCTCAAAGTTTGCAAATGGATATTTTCATGCAGACGTTTCTGGAAGTGAACTGAGTAAAGATCTCAACAATAGATGTTCAGTGTTTCGGGGGATTTGAATGAGTCTTTGGATTCAGATGATCCACCAGCTCATGAATATGAACACAGGGAAAAGGGGGCCATCTTTTGTTCACTGTGTGCAATTTTCTAGTCGTTTAATTTCTCTCTCTTTGTGAAGACGGTTGAGGATTATTGTGTGAATTATGTGTTCGATTAGATTTGACAGGCCTTTTGAATTGAAGCCCACACAAGTGAATATATGTGCGGTTCTGATCGGTGAAACTCTCCAGATGGCACATCTCCTGTGTGAGCCAGAGGTATCATCTGTGTTGATGTCCTGTGTTTATGTGGCAGAGTTATGACTTTCTGAGTATACGGCAAAACCTGGAGGAGCTCTGGGGGGGGGGGGGCGTTTAATCCAGTGGATTTTTGAACAATAGCCGCTTGTCAAAGTGAGGAGCCGGGATTAAACAGAACTCACTGTTCATTCGCCGAGATTATTTCATTAATATCTGCAAACACGGACCGCCCGTCCAAAGAAACGCAGCAGAGTGGAAATAGATTGGAGTCTAATCGACAGAACGGAAAATTATAGTCTAATATTTACAATATGATGTCAAACTGGAGAGTTTGTAACTCAGCCGCGGATGGAGAGCTAACTTCATCTTTAAAATGTCTTTCATAGAGAAACACAGCAGCAGGGAAGAGACTAGAAATGGCCTCAAAGAATCATGAAACGCCTCCAAAGAGACACAAAAAGACCACTAAGAGACTCACAATGACAATTTAATTAAAAAACTATTTGCAAACGCGCTTATTGCTGCAACAAAGAAATTCCCCGAGTATGAATAAAGTATATCAAATCTAAATCTAAAAATAGCAACAACAAAAAACACACAGACTTAAAACAACAACAGAAAAAAGCAAAAAGAATACAAAGTGGCCAGAAAAAGACTCAAAACAACTACAAAAAGACTCAAAACAACTACAAAGAGACTAAAAACAACTACAAAGAGACTCAAACCAACTACAAAGAGACTCAAAATAACTACAAACACACTCAAAACAACTACAAAGAGACTCAAAATAACTACAAAGTGACTCAAACCAACTACAAAGTGACTCAAACCAACTACAAAGAGACTCAAACCAACTACAAAGTGACACAAAACAACTACAAAGATACTAAAACCAACTACAAAGAGACTCAAATTAACTACAAAGAGACACATAACAACTACAAAGAGACTCTAAACAACTACAAAGAGACTCTAAACAACTACAAAGAGACACAAACAACTACAAAGAGACTCTAAACAACTACAAAGAGACTAAACAACTACAAAGAGACTAAAAACAACTACAAAGAGACTCCAAACAACTACAAAGAGACTCTAAACAACTACAAAGAGACACAAAACAACTACAAAGAGACTAAACAACTACAAAGAGACTCCAAACAACTACAAAGAGACTCTAAACAACTACAAAGAGACACAAAACAACTACGAAGAGACTAAACAACTACAAAGAGACTCCAAACAACTACAAAGAGACTCCAAACAACTACAAAGAGACTCTAAACAACTACAAAGAGACACAAAACAACTACAAAGAGACACGATACCTCAGACAGACGCATAATAACTGTCAAGGGAAACGGAGCCCGCCTACTTCTTAACGAGGGAAGCTGCGTGATTGGCCGAGGGACGGTAAACAGTGTGGGGTCACATTTACGGAAAAAGGTCGTACATCCGTGTTCCATCAGCTCTTGAAGAGAAGGACTCATGTGCTCATCGTTGTTCATCACACCGACGGAAGGCTTGATGAAAAATGTCCGTCATGTCTTTGATGAGCTCAGAACAGATCTGGCAATAACTGTACGGTCACGAACAATAAATGCGCCATGTTTTAGATTTTTTGGCCAGAGCTCTTCGTGAATATCTACTTGCATATTGTTGGAGGACTCTCTGTTATATACTTCATATACGAGCTGAATATTAAATCCATTCTCAAAAAGGTTATAGGAAAACAACCGGGGGCAAAGCCATCAAGGTGAACTCTTTTTATGTGTTTGACTGCGGATGCAATTTAATAGACTATATTAATTCAAGACACCACAGGCAAAAACACTTTTTTTTTTCATGCAGATTTTGAGCTATTTCACTTCCATCACACGTCTTCTTCCAGACGGGGAAAAAGACGCATTTCATTATTTTTGTCTATTCGCGTCTGTAGATTTCGACTAAATTACCCAAATGTCACCGTGACATAACGCCTCAAGAAAACTTAATTATAAAAATTATTATCTTAGTCTGAGTAATGAAGTGGTGAAGTTTCATGGTGATTTCTAATCGTTATTTATTTGCCCCATAGTCTTCAACATGTGTGTAATGTAAGTTTAGTCTTTTTAAAAGCCGTTTTATCTCAATGAGTTTGTTCTCTCTCTCTTTCTCTTTCTACTTACATCCACCATATATTTTACCTGTGGGGTCTCTCCTTAAATTAATTATGTAGTTTTATATCGTACTGCTTAATATTGACTGTTGGCCTTCATCTATAATTCCAAAATGAAGAAAAACATCAATTGTTATTGAATGCACCATGTTTAACTTTACTGTATAAATACTCAGTGTGCTATTTTCTTTATTTTTTCTTATTTACACTCCAAGAGAATTTCAAATGAATCTGTGTTTATATTCCTCAAGAATAAAGATAAAAATGTGACTTTGAATTTTCGCAAAAATGTGAAATGGTTTCACTATGCAGCTGCGGTAATACTGTTTAATAATATTTGTTACTAATCTCCAAATTAGTTGTGCCTGACTCTTCCTGCTGTTGCACTTTGAGGTATAGATTTACTTTACTATAGTAATTACATAACACAACGTCAGTGTCAACTAGTGTTGAAAAAAAAGGTTTCTTTTTATAGAGTAGAATAATAAAAGCATCGTTGAGGATTTTAATTGCCTTTTTGCTGATGCCTGCATTCGCACACATAATGGAGAAAAAGCAGCCCAGAAAAAGGAGAAGAGGATGTGGAGCGAGGCGAGTTCAGTGCACTCACCACTGATCTCCTGCTGGCCTTAAAGGGACAGTACACCCCAACATCTAAACATGTCTCCATGCAGGAACTATAGTTTTTTTATTTATTAAAAAGTCTGGATTATCTTTAGTAACTAACAAATTGTTTCTGGAAAGAGACATTGCTGAGAATTATTTTTAGCTTTATTGGGCACAACAAGCCGAGAGCCACGCGTGATGTTCGTGAAACTCCAAAAATTAGGCAACTCGCACCAAAACAATCCAGATTGACGAATAAGCTCCGCCCACTCCACTGAGTTCAAGTTGACTGATTTCCGCTTGCATCCCGAAGCGAAACAGCGGTTTGCCCCATAAAAAAAAGTGTTTGAAGGGACTAGCGATCGGCCAATCAGCACGAGGGGCGGGACTAACGCCGATGTTGAGCTGTAGGAATCCCAACCGGGAGCTCGGGGGGGGCGGCGGCGCTTGCCACTGACCTGGAGACGTGGAGCACATTCAGCATTCATTACTGTGGAGTGGCGGTGAATCAATATACCCCCCCCCCCCACACACACATTGTTCAATTTGAGTCCGAGTCGCCCAGTGTCCTCTCAGCCGGGAGCTGCTGGCTTTTCATATGTTAATCACCTCCCGCCTTCAGAGGGGGAGAAAGAGTCTCGTGAAGTAAAGAAGAGGAATATATTTACTTCAGGAAAAAAAAAAATCTTCCTCCAGCAGCTCGGTCCCGCGTCCATAATAAGGATTTTCTTTTTTTAAATATACCCTAATGCAAAATTATAATATTTGAAGTTGGCCTGGCTTATTTTTATTTCTTAAAAGTCACATAGACACTGTGTACACTCAACGAGGCTCATATCATCTAACTCACTAAAGACAGAGAACCCAGTGAGGGTGAGGATGAGGATGAGGATGAAGGGTGAGGATGAGGATGAAGAGTGAGGATGAAGGGTGAGGATGAAGATGAAGAGTGAGGATAAAGGGTAAAGGATGAGGGTGAAGGATGAAGAGTAAAGAGTGAAGATAACAATGAAGGGTGAGGAATGAAGATGAAGGGTGAGATTCATATGTTACTATACACTGTGTGTGTGTGTGTCAACAAAAATTATTAGCATAGGTGAGTTTTTAACACTTTAACGTTGGGCGTGAAGCTCCTGTTGGTTCATATGGAAATATAACTAAAGACACATTATCAATAGAACACAGTAAACTAATTAATTAATGAAACTACGGCAGATTCTAGAGATTTAAGTCATTTTTGCTTCCATAACAGAATATTTACTGAACAATACTTTTACTAATATTTCAGGAACCTTGTCATACAAAAAAATATATATTCTTAATCTCAACTGGTGAAGTTTCATGGTGATGTTTATATAAGTTAATGTAGTTTAAACTATTCTGCTGAAGAGTCTTCAAAATGTGTGTAATTTAACTCTATTGTTATTTTCTGGAGGTAAACAAAGAGAAAACCTAAATTAACTTTACTCAATGTTCACGTTTCTCTTTACAAATTATCAAATATTTGATAAGATAATGCAAAAAAAATTACATTTATAGATTTCAGAAAACTTGTAATACAAAAAAAAAACTAAAACCGTCTTAAAGTGGTGATATCTATTAGTTAATGTAGTTTACACTTTTCTTCTGTAGTCTTCAAATGTGTGTAATTTATAATTTAACTTTATTGTTATTTTCTGGAGGTAAACAAAGAGAAACCCTAAACTCCTTCTGTAAAAACCCTAAATGAACCCAGACTTCACCCCATGTTCACATTTCTCGTGTTTTCAAATTAGCAAATATTTGATAAGGTAATGCAAAAAAAATTAATTTACAGATTTCTGAAAACTTGTAATACAAAAAAATAACTTAAAATGTCTTAAAGTGGAATATCTATTAGTCACGTACTTGTGTTCACAGTCGCCCAATGCAAAACTTTCAAATTGAGATGTACCTAAAAGTTCAAAGAGGCTAAATATCCGTGCGTGCGTGCGTGCGTGCGTGCGTGCGTGCGTGCGTGCGTGCGTGCGTGCGTGCGTGCGTGCGTGCGTGCGTGCGTGCGTGCGTGCGTGTGGTGGTATTTAATTTGTAATCATCTCCCGATCGCATGTCTATTCAGCCACGATGGCAACATGGAAATCAGTAACTGGTAAAAAAGAAATTGAGGCAATCTGAGAGAAAATTAAGTGAATTCCAGCACTTAATCAACCATATTTATATATATTTCCATATATTTCCATATATTCATACACACACACTGGAATACATCACAAGCGTCACACGTTGGTAACATCTGGGGGAGGAAGGCTTTCCTCCTGGGCTTTCATTTTTAAATAAGACAAACTTTGCTTTTCGAAGCTGCCGCTCTTCCTGCCGGCGGCGGCGCCCGTCCGCCCCGAGCGGCGCTTTAAAACACGGCGCCGGGAGAATAAATAACCATTTTGTGATGGTTATTTTGAGACGTAGCGGCGTCACAGATGGACCGGCTCTGTGCGACTCGTTTTTTTTCTTCTTTTCGCCCAAATATAAATCGCTTTAAAGTGGCCCGCTTTTTCATTTCAATGAGTGTCTTTTAAGTCCCACAGTGGAGGTGGAGCCGGCTCCCCGGGATCGTGACGCGCTGCAATGTGGATGTATTTCTCCATTTCCACATACACACACACACAAGGGAACCGTGCTCACCAATTCTGAAGACTTGAATGTCTTTTATTATCCTAAAATAACCGTAACACGGAGAGGAGAGCACACCCCCATCTCCATAGACGGAGTTGCAGTAGAGAGGGTCAGCAGCTTCAAGTTCCTCGGCGTGCACATCTCCGAGGACCTCACATGGACCACGCACACCACTCACGTGGTGAAAAGGGCCCAACAACGCCTGTATTTCCTTAGGCGACTGAGGAAATTCAACATGGCCCCCCGCATCCTCAGAACATTCTACACCAGTACCATCGAGAGTGTTCTGACAGGTTGCATCACCGTCTGGTACGGGAACTGCACCGCCCTGGAGCGTAGGGCACTACAGAGGGTGGTGCGGTCGGCACAGTACATCGTTGGAGGTGAGCTTCCCTCCATCCTGGACATATACACCAGGCGGTGCGTGGCCAGGGCCAAACGGATGCTGAAAGACAATAACCACCCCGGCCACAAACTGTTCACCCTTCTACCGTCAGGCAGGCGATACCGCAGTATCAAGTGCCGCACAAACAGACTGAGGGACAGCTTCTTCAGTCAGGCCATCAGGCTGCTGAACAAGGACTGAGACCCTCATTAACACTACACACCAGAACATATTCTGTGAATATCTATGGCCATGGTGTATATTTTATTACATTGTTTATATATATATATATTGTATATATATATTGTATGTATATACATATATATATATATAGTCTCAAAAAAGTGTATATTTTATTACATTGTTTTATATATATATATTGTCATGATGTATATTCTATTACACTGTTTTATATATATATTGTTAATACTTTCTTCTTTTTTGTGTGTGGATATTGTATAGTTTATTCTCATTCTTATTCTTTTTTTAGTCTGCTACTGCTGTCGGGTGTTTTGCACATAAGAATTTCACGAACCGATTATACTTGTATAAAAGGGGATGTGACAATAAAAACTTGAAACTTGAAACTTGAAACTTGAGAACAATACGATTGATTTAACTCGGATAGATCATTATAAATCAGCCAGGACGGCGAGGTAGAAAAGTGACGAGTGCAAAAATCACGCTCGGTGAACTCGAAGCTCGGCTCCGCCCAAACTTTTAAGTCTCATCAATCGCGTCCCACAAATGAATAATTTGTCACTAAATTCAAAGTCTATGGCGACGTGTCCATTTTCAGCCCCGCTGGGCTTCATCGCCGATAACGGTGACGTCACCGGGCGGGATTATCGGCATTTAATGTGCAGCAGCTCCCAACAGTTGAGTGGAAATTAATGTTGTGCCATCTTTTAAACTCACGCGTCACATAAAGGAAAAAATAGTTCATTTAATTTTTTCCCTCTGCATCCGAGCCTCTTTTTCTATTTTTAACACCTACCATAAACCGATATATATATATATATACATACATGTATATATGTATATATAAATATATGTATATCTACATATATATGTAGATATACATATATGTATATATACATATATATGTATATGTTTATAATATAAACATATACATATATGTATACATATGTATGTATATATATATATATATATACATATATGTATGTGTATATATGTATATATTCATATATATATATATGTACTTTGTTTTTTGAAATAGTACTGAGTTTTAGATTTTACTTTATTTATATCCTGGGGGGAATAACTTGAAGCAGTAGCAAATTATTTATTTTTTACAAATATACAATAACATTAAATAGCGGGGCATATTACATTTAAGTACATTTTAAGTGTTAATTTAAGTGTGTACAGTGTATCTATGAAGTATTAGCCTAATGCTATGTTGTTTTTTATAATAGTGCCCTATTAGGTTCCGGTCAGCGGGTCATGTGACCCGATCCGCTCGCCGACCAGAGGATTAATTTCTCTGAACTCTCCCTGAAATCGGAGCCTCGGCGGCTCAGAGAATAAACGGCGGCGATCGTAACCCAGATTGTGTTTCTGCGATCGCATCTCTTTATGTCGCCAGCAGAGGGCCGGCGGGCGCTCTGCGTTGACACAGCCGGTCTCGATTCCGATGGTATTAGATTTAGTTTTTTAGCCGCTTTGGTTTAATTGTCCTGTGAAACCAGCGGCCGGGGAAATCAATCCGAGCCGCAGCCGGCGGGGGATTGATGTCGAGGCGCGTTCTGGAGAGAGAAACTGACTTGTGTTTCTGCTGGAGACGATTCTTTCTGTCTCAATTCTGCCCCCTAAAAAAAGAGAAGAAGAAGAAGAAGAACGGCTCCACAAGCGAAGGCAAAGCTCCCGTCGTCGTGTGATCCATCAAACTTTAAAAGTTCATTCATGCACCTTTACTACCACGCCTTAGGGCAGTGGTTCTCAAATGGTCCGCATTCTGGGTACGTGAAGGCACTCAGGCGTGAGATTTTTTAAAAATCTATTTAAAATTAGCATCCATTCAAAAATCCTTTAAAAATAGTTATTTAATAAATATTCAATAAAACACAAGTGTAAGTTCATAAACTGAATTGTATATTAAGTAGGCAATTTAATTTAATTATCCTAAAAACCCAGTCTCCCCCATATCAGGATGGTTTGACCCAACATGACCCGTCTATCACTGCCAGCTTTTAAACTCAAATCATGAAGTCGTGGTTGAAGCGTAGCAGCAATGCTGCTGAAAACACGGAGGGACAAGTGCCAAAGAAAGCCAAACCAGAGCCGGCAAAATCCCGTCAGTTTTCAGACGACTATGTTTTAATGGGATTTACGTCCACGCAGCGCCGCCGCTCCCATAACGCGCGCTACGCGCTGCGCGTAGGGCACAAAGTCCTGAGGGGGCTCCACAAAATAGAACAAGAGATATATTTAATCGCTCGGCACCCCCCGTTAACACTTCTCGGATCGCATCGCTCTGCCGTGATGCGCGCCGACACATCCGCGCACACTCTCACTAGCAAACCCCCCCCCCCCCCCCGCAGCATCTGCACGGACGCAGCGGCCTCAATGACGGGCAGCGCAAGAGGACTCATAGCGCGCATTAAAAAAGGAAACCCCCGACATGAAGTGGACTCACTGTGTCACACAGGGAAGCGTTGGCGTGCAAGAAAATGAGCCCTGTGTTACATGACGTTTTGAACGACAGCGTCAAAGTGATCAACTTCATAAAGTCAAGGCCACGCAATGCACGCCTGTTTCGCCGCCTCTGTGAAGACATGGGAGCTGAACACACAACACTGCACACAGAAGGACGCTGGCTCTCTCGAGGGAGAATACTCAACCGGCTGTTAACATGTATGACAAGGTGGGTGGCTTCCTGAAGAAAGCAGAGCTGTGGAGAAGGTCCTCTGCAGAGGGAGATTTCACCTGCTTTCCCCAGGTGGATGCTTTTCTCTCTCGTGAGGATGTGGACAGAGCTCCAGTCAAGTCGGTCATCGTGGGACATTTGACCAACGTGATGAAAGATTTTCATTCCTACTTTCCTGACATGGAGGATAAATCTGTACAGCTGGATTGGGTGAGAAACCCATTCCTCTTGTCTGAAGCAAACAGAAGCTACCTGTCACTTATCAGGAAAAACTCCTGGAAGTGTCATCTGACCGTGGCCTCCAGATGAAGTTTGCCACATCCACACTCACACAGTGGTGGGTGTGTGTGAAGCAGGAGCACCCTGACCTGGGACAGAAAGCTTTGGAGCAGCTGCTGCCCTTTGCCTCCACATATGTATGTGAGGCCTCCTTCTCTGCAATGACTGATCAAAACAAAGCAAAGAAACAGACTGTGCCTGGAGAAGAGCTTCATCACAGCAGTGGCCTCCCTGCCACCAAGACTGACAAAGATCCTCAGTGAAGCACAAGCACAAGTTTCTCATTAAAATGTAAATGCTAAAGCATTCAGTTTAATGCAATGTTCATTGTTGACAGTTTAATAAATCCGACACTGATGGCACAGTGCTGTGTATTAGGCCTACTACCTTTTTTTTTACCAAAGATTATTTGCGCTGGTTAGGGGGTACTTGGCTGAAAAAAGTATTTCACAGAGGGTACATCACTGAAAAAAGGTTGAGAACCACTGACTTAGGGATCAGCGGGCATGTGTGTGTGTGTGGGTGGGTGAGAGTGTGAGTGTGAGTGAGTGAGTATGTGAGTGTGTGTGTGTGTGTGTGTGTGTTTGTGTGAGAGTGAGTGTATGAGGGTGTGTGTAAGACTGTGTTTGTGTGTGTGTGAGAGAGAGAGTGAGTGTGTGTGTTTGTGTGAGTGTGTGTGTGTGAGAGAGTGAGTGTGTGTGTGTGTTTGTGTGAGTGTGTGTGTGTGAGAGTGAGTGTGTGAGAGAGAGTGTGAGTGTGTGTGTGAGTGAGTGTATGAGAGTGTGTGAGACTGTGATTGTGTGAGAGAGAGAGAGAGAGAGAGTGAGTTTGTGTGTGTTTGTGTGAGTGTATGAGGGTGTGTGAGACTGTGATTGTGTATGT
>NC_079390.1:22668562-22761062 GCF_029220125.1 Pseudoliparis swirei | reverse complement strand
CTAACGTGACCCTAACGTGTGCTCTGTGGTCACGTGACCCTAACGTGACCCTAACGTGTGCTCTGTGGTCACGTGACCCTAACGTGTGCTCTGTGGTCACGTGACCCTAACGTGTGCTCTGTGGTCACGTGACCCTAACGTGACCCTAACGTGTGCTCTGTGGTCACATGACCCTAACGTGACCCTAACGTGTGCTCTGTGGTCACGTGACCCTAACGTGACCCTAACGTGTGCTCTGTGGTCACGTGACCCTAACGTGACCCTAACGTGTGCTCTGTGGTCACGTGACCCTAACGTGTGCTCTGTGGTCACGTGACCCTAGCGTGTGCTCTGTGGTCACGTGACCCTAACGTGTGCTCTGTGGTCACGTGACCCTAACGTGACCCTAACGTGTGCTCTGTGGTCACGTGACAGGAGGCCAGCCTGTCGGTCTGGATGCTCTTCAGCGACAACACGGCGGCCAGCCTGACGACCTTCGACCTGAAGGACTACCGCCTCAACGCGTCCTCGCTGGACGAGCGCGTGGTGTCCGTCTCCCAGGAGCCTCAGCGGCGCTGGCCCGTGCTGGTGGCCGAGGGCGAGGGCGCCGGCGAGCTGGCGCGCTTGGAGATGACCATCGGCGAGGCGTGCCAGAAGACCAAGCGCAAGAGCGTCGTCGCCGCCGCCGCCGTCTACGTCAAGGTCCGCTTCGGGCCCGAGGAAGACTCCGAGGAAGAGGCCGCCGCCGAGGGCGAGACGGAGGCGCCGCCGGGCGGCGGCGGTGGGCGGGGCTACGAGGCGTCCGACGAGCAGCCGGCCAGCGTTCCCATCGACTACAGCAACTTCCCCACCGGCGGCGCCCAGGAGAGACCGCCCGCGAGCGACGAAGAGGAGGAGGAGGAGGAGGAGGACTTTGTGCATTCGCCGCGCAGCATGACCGACCTGGAGATCGGGATGTACGCCCTGCTGGGCGTGTTCTGCCTCGCCATCCTGGTCTTCCTCATCAACTGCATCGTCTTCGTGCTCAAGTACCGGCACAAGCGCATCCCGCCGGAGGGCCAGGCCAACGCGGACCACTCCCACCACTGGGTGTTCCTCGGCAACGGCCAGCCGCTGCGGGCGCAGGGCGACCTGTCGCCGCCGCGGGCGGAGAGCCCCGCCCCCCTGGAGGGCGTCCAGACGTGCTGCCACAGCAGCGGCAGCTCCCAGACCAGCGGTCAGAGCCAGGTGCACGGGCGCGGCGACGGCAGCTCCGGGGGCTCGGCCAAGGAGGCCGGCGAGGACGGCAGCTCGCCGACCTCCAAGCGCAAGAGGGTGAAGTTCACCACCTTCAGCACGAAGCCGGCGGAGGATCCGCCCTACAACGCCGTCCCCGCCGCCGACGAGGAGGACATCCAGTGGGTGTGCCAGGACATGGGCTTCCAGGACCCCGAGGAGCTGCACGCCTACATGCGCCGGATAAAGGAAGTCGCCTAGAGGCGGCGGCGGGGGGGCGGGGCCTTCTGCTCGAGAAACGTTTTTTTCCGTTCTACTTTTTCCTCTTCTTCTTTGTTTTTTCTTTTCGTTTTACCCGCGTGATTAAAGATTTTTTTTTACTTCACAGACGTACAAAAAAAAAGGCCAAACGCGTCGCTTTGGTTTCGGGGCGCGTTCCATTCAGTTTGCACAGCGCCGTGATCTCGAACACGGCGAGGACGGCGGGAAAAGACTCGAGCGGACGGATCTCGACCACCGGAGGAACCCGGGGGCCTCGGGGGCCCGAGCCGCTCCGGCTCGCCGGCCCTCAGGATTGTGTTTGTTCTCCTGGTTACCGACAGGAATGTAATCGAGCTCTGCTATTGGCCGGCTCGGCGGGACCCGAACAAAGATGCCTTTGATGAACAAGAAAATATATGAACTGTCAAAGACTCTTAAAAGCTACGTTAAAAAAAAAAATCTCATCATAATCTTTTTTTTCTTCTTTTTTTCCCGCCAAAGTAGAAACAGCCGTTGTTCTGTTCCCGGGGCGGAGCTCTCGCTCTCTTGTTGAGACGCAGCTCATCGTCAAAAGGCGTCTCGTCCTGCGGGCCCTGAACTCATCTTAATGCCTTATGTCTTAAGAGAGAGGAGAGAGGAGAGGAGAGAGAGGAGAGGAGAGGAGAGGAGAGATGGGGAGAGAGAGGAGAGATGGGGAGAGAGAGGAGAGATGGGGAGAGAGGAGAGGAGAGGGAGGAGAGGAGAGGAGAGATGGGGAGAGAGAGGAGAGAAAGGAGAGAGAGGAGAGGGGAGGGGAGAGAAAGGAGAGAGAGGAGAGGAGAGGGGAGAGAAAGGAGAGAGAGGAGAGGGGAGGGAGGAGAGAGAGAGGAGAGGGGAGGAGAGGGAGGAGAGGAGACATGGGGAGAGAGAGGAGAGAGGAGAGGAGAGAGGAGAGAGGAGAGGAGAGAGAGGAGAGAGGAGAGGAGAGAGAGGAGAGAGAGAGGAGGTGAGAGAGAGGAGAGGAGAGAGGGGAGAGGGAGAGGAGAGAGGGAGTGAGGAGAGGAGGAGAGAGGAGAGAGAGAGGAGAGGAGGAGAGAGAGGACAGAGAGGAGAGAGGAGAGGAGAGAGAGGACGGAGAGGAGGGAGAGGAGATAGAGGAGGGAGGAGGAGAGAGAGGAGAGGAGGAGAGGGAGAGGAGGGGAGAGAGAGGAGAGGAGAGGGAGAGGAGGGGAGAGAGAGGAGAGGAGAGGGGAGAGATGGGGAGAGGAGGGGAGAGAGAGAGAGGAGAGGAGGGGAGAGAGAGAGAGAGGAGAGGAGAGATGGGGAGAGAGGATGCAGACACGCAGACACTCCTTCCCCCGGTGTGTGTATCTGTGTGTGTGTGTGTGTGTCTCACCCGCGGAGAACATCGCGGATTAAATGACTTCTTCTTCTTCTCTTTTTTTGCTCCATCCTTTACGCCGCCCCGTGTTTACGTTTAGTTTTTTTTTTGGGAACACACTCTTCTGCGTACGCCGATACCGCCGTCGTCCCCGGCGACCATGCGGAGGTCGCCCGGGGTCATCGGCCGCGCTTAGCTGCGTTCGAGCGTCTCTGGATGCCGATTGGCTGACGTGGCGGCCGGCGGCGTGTTGCAGGTTTTTGGGAGATTTTTGCCGACTCTGAGGAGAAAGAAAACAAGTTTGTTTTTTTCAGGACTAAAGAAGCGACCGCGGGACGAGAAGTCGGTTCCCACGCCACTTTCACTTCACACTGCGCCGTCACTCAGACCCCTCCCCCCCCCCCCTCCCCCCAACAGCCGCACCGAAGACCCAATGCAGTTCTGTTCTCCTCGAAAAGCAGCTTTATATTCGACAACAACAACAACAAACAAACTAAACCCTGAGTTACGAACGCGTTGCGTCATCTTAATGTGACTTCCTGTTTCCACGACCGCGAGACGCCGACGGCCGTCTACAGTTCTTCTCACTGAAGTGGATTCTTTCTCTCCATTGAATATTTGAATATCCTCCAGTACATGTGGAGCCTGGATTGGGACTTTAAGGATTTGGTTCTGAAGAGGAAGAGGAAGAGGAAGAAGGCGAGACTTGTTTTATTTCCCGTGTTGAACCTCGAGCGATGGATTCTCAGGATGAATGTCGGATCACGAGTCCGACAGCGGCTCCACACACTGGGGGGCGGGGCTTGTTCCCGTATGATTTTGTGACACGGTCTGTAAATACGTCGCCCACATAACGCCCCCCCCCCCCCCCCCCCCGTCGTGACGCTGTGCTGCTCATGTTGCTCATTTTTGTATCGTCTTCAAGCTGCTAATAGAAACTTTGTCTTTTTACAACGACGTGTAACTGAATTGTACCCCCCCCCCCCCCCATATGTAATGTCCAGAGCACCGCTCCGCTCCCCGACTCCTGGAGGTCAAACCTGTGTTTTCCCGTTCTCTGTAAAGTACTAAACAAAATGCAAAACACGAGACGCCGTCGTGTCGTTCATGACTTCCTCCAGGAGGTTTAAGGCGTCGCAGAAAATCACAAACATGTCGGATCGTGATTATGATTATTTATACTCTCCACTCGTCACAGGACACGAAAACAATTCAAAGACAGAGAGGAGAGGAGAGACGAGAGGAGAGAGGAGAGGAGACGAGAGAGGAGAGATGAGAGAGGAGGGACGAGAGGAGAGGAGAGAGGAGACGAGAGAGGAGAGAGGAGGGACGAGAGGAGAGGAGAGGGGAGAGGAGAGAGGAGAGGAGAGACGAGAGAGGAGAGAGGAGGGACGAGAGGAGAGACGAGAGAGGAGGGAGGAGACGAGAGAGGAGGAGAGGAGGGACGAGAGGAGGAGAGGAGAGACGAGAGAGGAGAGGAGAGAGGAGGAACGAGAGAGAGAGGAGAGGAGAGAGGAGAGGAGAGACGAGAGAGGAGGGACGAGAGGAGAGACAGGAGAGGAGGGACGAGAGGAGAGACGAGAGGAGAGAGGAGAGGGGAGAGGAGAGACGAGGGACGAGAGAGGAGAGGAGAGAGGAGGGACGAGAGGAGAGGAGAGAGAGGAGAGAGAGGAGAGGAGGAGAGGGGAGAAGAGAGGAGGAGAGAGGAGAGAGGAGGAGATGAGGGAGGAGAAGAGAGGAGGAGAGGAGAGAGGAGGAGAGAGGAGGAGACGAGGGAGGAGGAGAGAGGAGGAGGAGAGAGGAGAGACGAGAGAGGAGGAGAGAGGAGAGGAGAGAGGGGGAGAGAGGAGAGAGGAGGAGAGGAGAGAGAGGAGGAGAGAGAGGAGGAGAGAGGAGGAGAGGAGGAGAGAGAGGAGGAGAGAGGAGGAGAGAGAGGAGGAGAGAGGAGAGAGAGAGGAGAGAAGAGGAGGAGGAGGGAGGAGGGAGAGAGGAGGAGGAGAGGACGGAGGAGGAGAGAGAGGAGAGGAGAGGAGAGGAGGGACGAGAGGAGAGAGGAGAGGAGACTAGAGGAGAGAGGAGAGGGGAGGAGACGAGAGGAGAGGAGAGACGAGAGGAGAGGAGAGAGGAGGGACGAGAGGAGAGGAGAGAGGAGGAGAGGAGAGGAGAGGAGAGAGGAGAGAGAGGAGGGACGAGAGGAGAGGAGAGAGGAGGAGACGAGAGGAGAGGAGAGGAGAGAGGAGGAGAGGAGACGAGAGGAGAGAGCCCCACCGGCTTACATCCAAAAACATGTTTTATTCATTTCATCCATGAAATGCTGAAACAAAACAAAAGGAGTGGTTGGGACTCAAAGCATCTGATGTAGCCGACATCTCGGATCCCTTTTTATTATTTTGTTGATGTCGTGTTTGTATTTCTACGGATAACAGAGTCGTCATGGAGACTGTGATCTCGTCGACTAGAGACTCGTCAGCGGTGACTGTCGGGCCTCTGGAAGAGGAGAGGCTTCTCCCCGTTTCCTCAGGCGCTCGGCGATCACACGGAGGGATCCATCACGCCGAGGCCCAGATAACAGCGCCACGCCGACAGCTGCCTCCGTCGCCCACAATGCAACGGGGGGGGGGGGGGGGTAGAGAAAACTCTTGCTGTCTTGTTTTTCCTTCTCTTCGCAGGCGAAGACGTTCTCGTGCTCGCTCTTTCTCTGGAGGGACGGGGGAGGAGTCACACACCGAAATAGAAGATTGAATAAAAGTTGATGTCAGACAAATCAAAGTACATTTAAAGTCGAGAAGACCAAACTAGCTTTGAATGAGAATTCCACATTGTTAATCCGTCTCTCAATACTTCCTTCTTTTTCTTCTCTTAAAGACTAAATAATGTCCTTAACTAGCTGGCGATTGTCGTTTTTAGCAAGAACTCCTCAAACAAGAGTAAATGGTGCCTTTGTTGGGGACTACTTTAAATAATGCCTTTGTTGGGGACTACTTTCGGCTGTGGAGATCGTCACATCCGCTCATTGTTGTCTTTTTGTTTGCAGCAGCGTGTTGTATTGTTTATATTGTAAACATACTGCTACAAATAAAAGTTCCCCCCCCCCCTGGGGATGAATAAAGTATAAATCTAATCTATTCACACTAGTGGGCCTTGGTGCGCCATCTGCTGGGTCGCGACGGTACTGCTAAATAGTTAGCTTTAATAAAAGAAATATTCTATATTTTTGTTTTATTTACAAAGCTAATTGTTATTTATTTCTAAATGTGCTAAATAACTCAATAATTAATAAATAATGACTGCTGAATTTAAAGGACGTCGTTGTGTATGGATCGGACTCAGGGAAGCCAACGCGGAAGTGTTTTGAACTTGAAGTCTATGCTTCATGTGTTGAAGCTGCATTCTCTTTCCTGACCACCAGGGGGCGACTCATCTGGTTGTATAGAAGTCTATGGTTCATGTGTTAAAGCTGCATTCTCTCTCCTGACCACCAGGGGGCGTCTCCGCTGGTTGTATTGAAGTCTATGGTTCATGTGTTAAAGCTGCATTCTCTCTCCTGACCACCAGGGGGCATCTCCTCTGGTTGTATAGAAGTCTATGGTTCATGTGTTAAAGCTGGGTTCTCTCTCCTGACCACCAGGGGGCGACTCCTCTGGTTGTATAGAAGTCTATGAGAAAATCTACTTTTCTCTTGATTTATTCCCTCAGTAAACATAGTTCAAAAAACATCTAAACGTTGTTTTATTTGTCGTGACACCGTATCATCTAAGATAAGAGGTCGCTTTGAAAAATTGTCCACACATAAAATATATTTGTTGTCAAAGCCCGCTCTCGTGTGAGGACCCTATGATTTATTAGTTTTAATCTCTGTGTGCACACACAAGAACGCCTTCACATTATAATTACCAATCACGTAAAAAGCCAAAATAAAGACATTGTTCAAGAAACTATTGTTCTCAAGAAGGAATAGAACAAATACCAAAAGGTGGCTCGCCAACGTCCTCGTCTCTCACGGCTCAAGGTTAAGACGAGACGCACAGGAACACCGCCATGAAACTTTAAACTGCCGTCTTGCTCACCGGGATGAATAATAATGGGTTTTGTTGTCCTTGCTTGCAAAATTGTCACCTCAGAAAAACAGGAAAGCGTCCAGAGAGATTTATTTAAAAGCAACCAGGACGCCGCGTTATGCAAGTGGAGGGGCAAGGAGTCATGGAGCAGGATGTAGGAAGCAGGGGCAAGGTGTCAGGGGGCAGGATGTAGAAAGCAGGGGCATGGAGTCAGGGGGCAGGATGTAGGAAGCAGGGGCAAGGAGTCAGGGGGCAGGATGTAGAAAGCAGGGGCAAGGAGTCAGGGGGTAGGATGTAGGAAGCAGGGGCAAGGAGTCAGGGGGCAGGATGTAGGAAGCAGGGGCATGGAGTCAGGGGGTAGGATGTAGGAAGCAGGGGCATGGAGTCAGGGGGCAGGATGTAGGAAGCAGGGGCAAGGAGTCAGGGGGCAGGATGTAGAAAGCAGGGGCAAGGAGTCAGGGGGTAGGATGTAGGAAGCAGGGGCAAGGAGTCAGGGGGCAGGATGTAGGAAGCAGGGGCATGGAGTCAGGGGGTAGGAAGCAGGGGCATGGAGTCAGGGGCAGGATGTAGAAAGCAGGGGCATGGAGTCAGGGGGCAGGATGTAGGAAGCAGGGGCAAGGAGTCAGGGGGCAGGATGTAGAAAGCAGGGGCAAGGAGTCAGGGGGTAGGATGTAGGAAGCAGGGGCAAGGAGTCAGGGGGCAGGATGTAGGAAGCAGGGGCATGGAGTCGGGGTAGGATGTAGGAAGCAGGGGCATGGAGTCAGGGGGCAGGATGTAGGAAGCAGGGGCAAGGAGTCAGGGGGCAGGATGTAGGAAGCAGGGGCAAGGAGTCAGGGGGCAGGATGTAGGAAGCAGGGGCAAGGAGTCAGATGGAAGGGTGTAGGAAGCAAGGGCAAGGAGTCAGGGGGCAGGATGTAGGAAGCAGGGGCAAGGAGTCAGGGGGCAGGATGTAGGAAGCAGGGGCAAGGAGTCAGGGGGCAGGATGTAGGAAGCAGGGGCAAGGATTCAGGGGGCAGGATGTAGGAAGCAGGGGCAAGGAGTCAGATGGCAGGGTGTAGGAAGCAAGGGCATGGAGTCGGGATAGGATGTAGGAAGCAAGGGCAAGGAGTCAGGGGGCAGGATGTAGGAAGCAAGGGCAAGGAGTCGGGGCAGGATGTAGGAAGCAGGGGCAAGGAGTCGGGGCAGGATGTAGGAAGCAGGGGCAAGGAGTCAGGTGGCAGGGTGTAGGAAGCAAGGGCAAGGAGTCAGGGGGCAGGATGTAGGAAGCAGGGGCAAGGAGTCAGGGGGCAGGATGTAGGAAGCAGGGGCAAGGAGTCAGGGGGCAGGATGTAGGAAGCAGGGGCAAGGATTCAGGGTGCAGGATGTAGGAAGCAGGGGCAAGGAGTCAGATGGCAGGGTGTAGGAAGCAAGGGCATGGAGTCAGGGGGTAGGATGTAGGAAGCAAGGGCAAGGAGTCAGGGGGCAGGATGTAGGAAGCAGGGGCAAGGAGTCAGATGGCAGGGTGTAGGAAGCAAGGGCAAGGAGTCAGGGGGCAGGATGTAGGAAGCAGGGGCAAGGAGTCGGGGCCGGATGTAGGAAGCAGGGGCAAGGAGTCAGGGGGCAGGATGTAGGAAGCAGGGGCAAGGAGTCAGGTGGCAGGGTGTAGGAAGCAGGGGCAAGGAGTCAGGGGGCAGGATGTAGGAAGCAGGGGCAAGGAGTCAGGGGGCAGGATGTAGGAAGCAGGGGCAAGGAGTCAGGGGGCAGGATGTAGGAAGCAGGGGCAGGATGTAGGAAGCAGGGGCAAGGAGGCAGGAAGCAGGGGCAAGGAGTCAGGGGGCAGGATGTAGGAAGCAGGGGCACGGAGTCAGGAGGCAGGATGTAGGAAGCAGGGGCAAGGAGTCAGGAGGCAGGATGTAGGAAGCAGGGGCACGGAGTAACACATGAAGCACAGATACAACCAGAGGAGTCGCCCCCTGGTGGCCAGGAGAGAGAATGCATCTTTAACACGACGTCGCTCCTCCCTAAACGGATGTTTACTGGTTGCAAAAAGCCAAGATGGCGACGTCCAGACTCGAGGCACGTACCGATGCGTGACGTCACCATGACGACGTCCATTATTTATTATTACTCTCACAAAGTCTCTGGCCTCGACGTCGACGGAGGGTCATGAATCGTTTCCCCTCCTGACTTCAATGCGCTCTAAACAACTCGCAAACAATCCTACATCTATGAACACGCTGTGCCCGCTGACGGAACAACAGCAACAACAACAACAACAACAATAACAACAGGGTCGACAGCTCGATCCCGGCGAACGATTGTGTGTGTGTGCGTCTGTTTCTCCTCCCTGTGCGGTGCTCATGGAAACAAAGTCAAGAACACGACTTCCAGCCTCCGACTGACAACCTGCCGTGATGAGTGAGAGGATGTGTGCTCCGACCACAGCCCGTGTGTGTGTGTGTGTGTGTGTGTGTGTGTGTGTGTGTGTGTGTGTGTGTGTGTGTGTGTGTGTGTGTGTGTGTGTGTGTGTGTGTGTGTGTGTCTGGGTCTGGGGGGATGTGACCGAGCAGCAGAATAGTTTATTGAGGTCTCCGTGTCTTTTCTCTCCTCAGTGTGGATCCTGGGGGGGGGGCTGGTTTCTGATGGGGCTGGCGCAGCGATCTCCGTGTAATGAAATGCAAATGTGTCTCTCAGGCGTTATTTTAGTCCATTGCTACTTTCACAGCAGCCCGGCGGATGTAGGAAGTCTGCGGCGCTCCGGTGTCTCCCACTTAGTGTCATGAATTGTGGAAGAGGCGTCGTCACGAGCTGCGAGCAAAATAAATACAGAGAGAAATCAACTTCGACTGGAAAAATAGAGAAGAAACCTTGAGGAGAGAAACAGAGGACGACCCCTCTCCAGGATGGACAGGTGAGTAGACGTCATGTGACCAGAAGGAATCATTACAGAGTTACCAATAAGGAAGGAAGCCAGGTCAAGACCAGGGGCAAGGACTCAGGAAGCAGGGGCAAGGAGTCAGAAAGAAGGGCAAGGAGTCAGAAAGCAGGGGCAAGGAGTCAGGAAGCAGGGGCAAGGAGTCAGAAAGCAGGGGCAAGGAGTCTTATTCATGGGTCAGAGGTAAAAAAATAAAACGTCTTCACAAAAATTGCCCGCGGAACAAACTCCACGGTGTCGTCCTCCGAGCTTCTGGAGGTTACTGCCTTCGGAAAAAAGAAAAATCATGAGATGAAACTGCCCATAAGAGCAGCCCATCTCAAAAACTGAATAAAAACCACATTGATCTCGATGAAATCCTCCCTGAAATCACTTAATGTCCCTTTTACACGTCGTATTTGAAGGCATCGTAAGCTCAGTCAAAAGGCGAAAAAAAAGAGTAAGACGTCCCAAATCATGTGAGAAGTTTCTCTTCAAAAGTTTATGAATCCACAACACGATCATTTCTGAAACCCGAGCCGAGAAGGGGCGTGGCCTAAAGTTTTTCTTCTCTTTTTTCTCAATTGCAGTCTGCATTATTACTATGATCCCTTTGGAGGTGGAGGTGGAGCTGAGGCGGTGCCGTCTCAATAGTCTGTGGAAAGCTCTCGTTGAGGTCCTCGTCCTCTTTTGAACGCTCATGTCATTTTCTTCTCTTCGTTCCAGGCGTACTCTTGTTCACGTAGCTTCAGACTCTTTGAGAAGACGCAACTTTTAGCTATTTTTCCACCGAAATTGTGGAGGATTTTTAAACATTGGAAAACAAAGCACAAACTTCTTCATCGCCATTCGACGAGTTGACTTTCCGGTTTTTATCTTTTATGGCCAGACACGTCTGATTTTCACGAAAATGGTGGAAAAACCCGGGTTAGTAAACACGAGACGCCCCATGGGGGTGATGATGGAGAGCGGTAATGGCACTTTGGACACCGGCTCTGACCGACCGCACCGCGGGGGGCCATGAGGAGCCAATCAACCGCGTCTTCACTGAGATGAGATCAGAAGAATTCAAATATATTTATATATATATATAAATAATATATATGTGTATATATGTATATATATATATATGTATGCATATATACATATAAATATATATACATATGTATGTATACATATGTATATATATATGTATATACATATATATACATATATATATATAAATCTATATATATACATATATATATATATATATGTATGTGTTAGACTGCAAAACCGGAAATAAACCGGGGCCACATTTCAAAGTCAAATGACTTCATAACTCGATAAAAGAATTAAGAAAAACGAGGAGAAAAAATAATATATTTATAGAAGAAGGGGCTAAAAACATCATATAATGGTAACAATAGCCAGTTTTTTTTTTTTTAAAGCAACATTTTCAATACAAAGTTACAAAAGGCTTTTTGTTTTCAACGGAGATTAAAATATTTCGGGACAAATGAAAGCAGACGAATAAACAAATAAGCAAATAAAACTGTGTACTAAAAATAATAAAGGGATTTAAAAACTGAAGCTCTTCAAAGCTGAACAGAAGCGAGCAGTACCGCCTCGACCTCACCGAGTACTGGACGTTTTATTCAGTACTTATTAAGTACTTTGAGTCTTTTCGTTATTGTTGTGTTGTTTGGATCTATAATGAGAACCATGTGTTTAAATCTAAAACAGTAACCGTGATGCATTGTGGGAAAGTCATAATGAGAGAGAACAAACCGTACCAGGAAATTGGACTTTCCGAAACCGCAGACACAAAAATATTTTACTGCTAATCGCCGAGTCAACAACCGGTGACTCACCAGGACCGTTTACTCGCCCTGCAGCGCGGCAGAGTGAAAGGTTCTGCTGGGGTCACGACCTGGAGAAAGATGTGCAGCCATGTACTCAGAGACTATTATAATAAATCATAATTGAGGGACATGGATGTTGATCCAGGTCCAACCTGACGACTGCTGACCTCCCACAGAGGTCACCGTAACCCTCTCTAACCTCACTAACCTTCACTAACCTCACTAACCTTCACTAACCTTCACTAACCTTCACTAACCCTCACTAACCTTCACTAACCTCACTAACCCTCACTAACCTTCACTAACCCTCACTAACCCTCACTAACCTCACTAACCTTCACTAACCCTCACTAACCCTCACTAACCTCACTAACCTTCACTAACCTCACTAACCTCACTAACCTTCACTAACCTCACTAACCCTCACTAACCTTCACTAACCTCACTAACCTTCACTAACCCTCACTAACCTTCACTAACCTCACTAACCTCACTAACCCTCACTAACCTTCACTAACCTCACTAACCTCACTAACCCTCACTAACCTCACTAACCTCACTAACCTCACTAACCTTCACTAACCCTCACTAACCTCACTAACCTTCACTAACCCTCACTAACCTTCACTAACCTCACTAACCCTCACTAACCTTCACTAACCCTCACTAACCTCACTAACCTTCACTAACCTTCACTAACCCTCACTAACCTTCACTTCAAGTCAGTCAGTAAGGAAGTTAGAAGGTACGTTTGTAAGTAAGTAAATAAGTTACTAAGTAAGTAGGTAAGTTATTGAGTTTGTAAGTAAGTAGGTAAGTAAGTCCCTGAGTAAGTAAGTAAGTTAGTAAGTAAGGGGGCGGGGCCTCGTCCCCGTCAGACCATTCTGGACCCCTAATAACTTTTCAGAATCAGCCTTAACAGCGGAGAGCACTAGAACTTTATTATTCATGCATGCAGACATCAGCTCATTATCCACAACTCTAACTTATTCATTTGGATTTAATTATATTAGCATATTAAAGGTTATTACAGCATTCTTTATTGATCCCTGATACGTTTCTCTTGCATCACCTTCACAGGGGATCTAATCAAATCAATCGGACGCTATATTCATGAAGCAGGAATCATATCAAATGTGTTTTAACAGAAGCAATACAGCCAACTGTGAATATGACATTAAAACAAAACAACAACAACAACAACAAGAGGTTTAAAGTTAAAATAACAAGACAACGATAGCTAGTATGGTTCAGTGTCGGGCTTGAGGGCAGTTCAGCTGCTGTCAGAAGAACTACAAATTGAAATTGGTCTGAAGAGTGAACATCAAAGCTATAGATTACACGTGTTTGTGTTACATGTCATTTAGTTATTTATTTTATTCTAATTGTATGTTGCTCGTGACATTCGTGAGATTTTCTTTTCTTCTTTTGTTTGTTGATTTTCTGTATTTTGTGCATATTTGGTGGGCCTGTGTTTGAAGTCGGTTATGTATTGTTCTTTTGTTAATATATTTAAGTGCTTGTAGATTTATTTTTGTAGTTTCAAAGTGCTGTTATTTGTTTGTTCTCCATATTTTTATTCTTATAAATATTTATATGTTTCTTTCTTTAAACTATGTCTTCATGTTATTCCACTGTGTGTTTTGTTTGTGTTTATTGTTAAGTAAAATTCCTTGTTTTGGCAATCACAACTTATTTTCTCACAATTTTATTTCACTATTTCCCGTTTAAATGCATTAAGAATGCATAGAAGAAGGAAACAGTATAAACTAAAAAATAACTAAACTCAAAAAGGGGAACAGCGCAGGAGGATCGTCTACACGGGAATCAAGTCAAGCAAGTGGAGCGGTATTCTAACTACATTACCCTACATGCATTGCGAGAGCGCTTTCCTACGGCGAGCAGCAGGAGACAATCGAAGCCTTCGCCAATTGATTGCTGCTGTGGCGTCAGTGAAGGAAGTGAAAAGAAGTTGATCAAAAACCGTCAGTTTAGTCAGAAAGTAAACGCAGTTCCGTGTTTAACGTCGTGAACTCCAGTGAAAGTAATTCATGACTAACCGCCATTTAAAAACCAACTGTAGCTAACAGCGCCTGTAAGCTAGCTAGCTTCCGCCCGCACTTCTTCTTCTTCTACTCCTACTTATTTTTCTTCTTCTACTACTTCATTAAGCGCACACTCTTAACGCATGCAGCAGCATGGTGGTCTTAAGAGAAGGAATGTGCCCGGGACTGGATGACGGCTTAGTTCGTGGCCTGCGTGCTGCTGGCATTAAAACAGGCGAGTTGTTTGTTTGCTTCACGTTGATGACAGAAACAAAACAACATCAACAATAACAACGCGCCTGTGTTTCTGTGTTTCTCGTGTTCTCAGTGGAGGACGTGGTCTCGTCTGACATCGAGGAACTCGCTCAGAGATGCTCGGTGTCATATACGGTATTTATCACTCATTACGTACTGTGTGTGCGGACAAGAGCATGCGCAATGACACTTGTGCAATATTGCATTTGAATTGTTGTGCAGTTCGACCTTCTCCTTACCTCTTCTCTATAATTCACAATATCTCTTTCAATATCGTGCTCAATATTACTTTTTTCTTTTAATTTCCATTTCTTGTGTTTCATCTTTTGACTCTTTTACTATTTTAGATGTGTGTGCGTGCATGTCTGTCTCTGTGTGTGTGTGTGTCTGTGTGCACGCACAATGTCCAATAAAAGGGATTCTGAGGTAAAGCACAAGTCGCGTGTCGAAAATAATGAAATGTATCTATTTAGAAGTAAATATATATGTATATATATTATGCAGTTGTATATATATGTACATGTATAGTGAGTAAAAACCAAAAGGTTCATTGTCATCTTGAACCGGAGAGAGAGAGAAGAGAGGAGAGGAAGAGAGGAGAGGGGGAGAGGAAGAGAAGAGAGGAAGAGAAGAGGGGAAGAGAGGAGGGGGAGAGGAGGAGAGAGAGAGAGCACAGATTTGTTCCTTTAACCATTTTTTCTTCTTTTTTGAAGATCATAAATCATGTTTTACACCAAACTTTTTTTTTAAAGAGATACAAGAGTGGAATTATTTCATGTATGTGACCCAGAAGAGATCCTCACAACAGACCTGTGCGTGTGGGCGGCGAGGCCGGAGCGCTGGGAGAGAGCAACACGTCCTCCGTATGAACATGTGAAGGGAAATAAACTTGAGAGAAGTGTTAAATATATATATCTTTTCACAGGCTTGTTCTTCTTTTTTTTCCGTCTTGCCGGCTATCAAACCGTCACCGTAGATCCCTCGAAGGCCTTCTATGTTCCGCCTCGTTTTCATTTTGAGTTGATAGTCTTTTTCATGAGGTCACCCCCCCCCCCCCCCTCCACACACACCCACACACACACACACACACACGAGGATGTCGTCTGACTGGAAGCAGCCGCCTCTCTCCTCGTGGAGCGGCTCTTCTTTTCTATCTGTATTTCCTGTTCTTCTTCTCTTGATGGAACACGTCCTCGGAGCTGAACAACGTTTCCACTAATTGTTTTTATATTTTTCCCAAAACATGAAGTCATCTCTGCCAAGTCCTCCGTACCTTTTTAGTAACCATAGCAACAAGTAGGATCCAAACTTCTCCAGTCAAACAATATCCAGTCCTTATTTCACCATTTGTTATTGTGTTTAAGCCGGGTCTCTCTCTCTCTGTTGATGTCATGATGATGTCATGATGATGCCATGATGACGCCATGTTGCCATGATGACGCCATGTTGCCATGATGACGCCATGTTGACGTGTCCATCTCGTTCCAGGCTCTGTTCTCCATCCGCCGCGTGCTCCTCGCCCAACACGCCGCGTTCCCCGTGTCGGGCGCCGACCTGTACGAGGAGCTGTTGAGCTCCACGGCCATCCTCTCCACCGGGAACCCCAGGTGAGGACCCCCCCCAGGGACCAGCCGAGGTCGCCACGGCAGCTGCATGAAAACAAACCTACAGAGCAGAAGTCCAGCAGAGCAATGGAGTGTTTTCCGCTCGTAAACAGCCTGAAGTGCTTCTGATGTAGCCCAGAAAGCTTGGAGACGAAGCCGCTGGACCTCACAGTTCTGCATGTGTTCCTCACTTTGGAGGAGGGTTATCTCCTCGACATTAAACTCACTGTTGCAGCATAATTAATGACCACAGGTGGCTGGTTTTCATACATTAGTCGGTGCTTTTGGATTAGTTCTGAGAAATCAGAATCAGCCATGTGAGTAAAAGGCGGTGTGGGTTTCTTTTTGTGTGTGTGTGTGTGTGTGTGATGTGTGTGTCTTGGCTGCCCTCTGCTGGTGAGAAGATGAACTGGCGCTCTTCCCTGGCTTTTTGGTTTCATGCAGACAGAATTTTAAAAAGCACATAGTTTCACATTGATTAGACCCAGCTGTGTGAGATCAGGGGGTCCAGTGTTACGCTGAAGAACACAAGGATAATGATGTATTTATTTGTGTATATCTATATCTATATAGATATATATATTGTTTTAATACATATATATATATATTTGTATATATATATATATATTGTTTTAATATATATTTATATATATACAGGACTGTCTCAGAAAATTAGAATATTGTGATAAAGTTCTTTATTTTCTGTAATGCAATTAGAAAAACAGAAATGTCATGCATTCTGATTATTACAAATCAGCTGAAATATTGCAAGCCTTTTATTCTTTTAATATTGCTGATTATGGCTTACAGCTTAAGAAAACTCTAAAATCCTATCTCATCAAATTTTAATATTTCCTCAGACCAAGTAAAAAAAAAGATTTATAACAGCTGAGTGTTTGTCAAGGCTCAGGAAACCCTTGCAGGTGTTTCGAGTTAATTAGACAATTCAAGTGATTTGTTTAATACCCGACTAGTATACTTTTTCATGATATTCTAATATTTAGAGATAGGATATTTGAGTTTTCTTAAGCTGTAAGCCATAATCAGCAATATTAAAAGAATAAAAGGCTTGCAATATTTCAGTTGATTTGTAATGAATCCAGAATGCATGACATTTTTGTTTTTTTAATTGCATTACAGAAAATAAAGAACTTCATCACAATATTCTAATTTTCTGAGACAGTCCTGTATATACACACATATATATATATGTATGTGTGTGTGTATATATATGGCTGACTAGGACACTTTCTCAGGATTAGGCACCAAAGGCACGGGGGTCAGATTCGTCCAATTGGACGCCGTCATCTTGGCGTCACCCGTCTGTTCCGAAGTCTCGAGTTTGGGCGTTTTGACCGTCGCCATCTTGGTTTCTTTGCAACCAGTGAATGAAAGCGGCCTATCTGGACTAAATATTTACCAAATGAACAACACGCTGAACTGAAGAAGACTTCAAACAGGAGCTTGAGACCATGAACTCATATTGTAAATAAGGTAATCTTAAATGTCCAAAAGTAAATGATCTATAAATGGGAAATGGCAACATTTAAAGTATATTCTTTTCTACACGAGAGAAGTAGAGTCACTTTTTCTCATTCATTATTAGTATAATCAGGGTAAATAATAATGTAAATAAAGAGCCGAATAATGAAATCAATGCAACTGTAAGCGGTGATGAACGTAGACATCTGACGGTGTCGGTTACGCACCATAGCAACCAGACAGCCGTCCCCGAGGGCCTGTTTGATTGTGAACTTCATTATTTATTAATGGAAGCTATTGATATCCGCTTAGCTACGATAAAACCACCACATATATATTTATTTAATATATATAAATAATGTATATATAAATATATATTTATATAGATAGAAATATATAAATAAATACATATATATATATTTATATATATAAAAATAATGTATATATATATTTTTATATATAATGTATATCAATAATGTGTATATATATATTATATATAAATAATGTGTGTGTGTATATATATATAGATATAATGACGGCCTGTCATGAGATATTGCACAATACAAACTACGTCTGAAACCATTATATTGTAATGACTGCCATGAAGGTCCGGTTCATATCAGACCGGGTTAGTTTTATTCATCCAGGTGTTCCGGGCGAGCGGCTCGTTCAGCCGGCGGCGTTCTGAGTCACATGTTTCTCTGGAGGAGGAGCCGACCTCCCCGGTCTCATGAGCTGACTGAGGGAAAACAATATTCATTTGTAATCTTTTCTCTCTCTTTCCTGTGAGGGAACGTCGGCCGACTGAGACGAAGCCAACGTGACTCAGTCTGGACGCTTCAGCTGCGAGACGCACTGCTTTTCTTTTTGGGGGGGGGCATATTATTTTAATATGTTTTTCTTTTCCTTCTTTGATGTATATGCACAGTGTAGGACGCCCGGGGAGGAATAGAGAGAGAAGGTGATGGACGTGTTTTTGTTCTTATTTCAACCAACTTAATAGAAATGTCGAAATCCAAACGGCTCAAAGAAAACCTCCCGAACGCCACCGAGTGTGTCGAGTCTAAACTCCTCACGACCTTTCCTGAATGGTCATATTGTTCAGTTCTGAACTAATTATAGTTTATTTCGACGTCTCTTTAATAAAAAGATCATCACGACTTCTATGGAAACAACTGCAACCTTCATTCCATAAACCTCCATCGCAGCTCAAGTCCCAACAAACGAACAAACTATTATCATGAATGACGAATGGCACTCGTTTTCATTTTGCTCGCAGACAAACAGAAAGGTAACAACAACAACAAACAAAGCGTATCAGATGTTCCAGCTGCTGCGGTGATCTGTCAAACCCACGATAAGCAGCGATGATGATGATGGTTTATGGCCGTTCGTCAATGTGCGGAGCCTTCGTCGTATGTTTGTCAGCGCCTGATTGGCTGATGACACGTTGGCCGTGTGGCGGCGGCTTGTTGCCGGGCGATGAGTGTTTGAAAGCCATTAAAAAGGAGACGCCACGTCTTCTGTCAAACTCTCATTAGAAATGTTTTTTCACGACGGAGCTGCAGCCGCGTGACGCCGTTTATCTCCAGTGTTTCAATGAGAGGGAAAAGTTACGGGGAAGGAAACGTCTGTCAAACGGGGATAAAGAATATAAACGATGCGTTCGTGTTCTTGAACGCTGCTTTTCGTGTTCTCCAAGCGTGGGACGTTGGAACATTTTCCACGTTTTCCCGTCGTATTTCAAGTGGACGGCTTGTACCCGGAGGGGGGGGGGGGGGGGAATCGGGTGGAGCTCGGGGAAGATTTACCTCTGCAGCTGCAACGAGTTGAACCTAACGAGGTGAATACAGATTTGAGCCTCTGGACTGAATCATAAAGCAGGAAGTCACCTTCCTCGGGAACACAAGATGCATTCAAATGCATCACAAACAAATAAATATATCCTGGTGTTATAACTTTATTCGTTTGTTGGAAATGTATGTGAATTGGTACCACATTTCAACACACACAGAGAGATGGATGAAATTATTTTGATGGATTCATTTAGAAGGAGGCGGCTCGACTGAAATTGGGAATCTGGAGTCTGGAAGTTCTGTTTTTCTCGCGCTCACTCGACTGCATCGCTCTGCACTTTAATTGTTTGCCGCGTGCAGCTGTGAGTGACGCGTGGCTGCTGGTCTCCTGCAGCCTGGACGCTCTGCTGGACTCGGGCTTGTACACCGGGGAGCTGACGGAGCTGTCGGGGGGGCCGGGCAGCGGCAAGTCTCAGGTGAGCTGCTCCTCCCTTCCCTCTCCATCACGTCAGCCTCTTTTTTGTATTTTCTTTTCCTTGTCGCCTGTACATAAAGAGACATAAATAAATGAAGAAATACAGAAATATTTATTTAATGATGTCCCGTTTAGGGAGAACTTATATTTAACTTATATTTATTTATTCCTTTATTTATTTATTAATACATTTATTCAAGCATTTATTTATTTATTCAGAAATATTTATTTAATGATGTCCTGTTTAGGGAGAACTTATATTTAACTTATATTTATTTATTCCTTTATTTATTTATTCAAGCATTTATTTATTTATTCATCTATTTATTTATATATTCATTCATTTATTTATTCCTCTATTTATGTATGCATTTATTTATTTATCTATTTATTTAAATATTTATTTAAGCATTTATTCCTGTATTTATTCATGCATTTATTTATTTATACTTAAGTCATTTTATGTCCCCCCCGGCGCTGGCCTCCTCTCGTCTTCCAGGTGTGTTTCGGCGTCGCCGTGCACATCGCCCACCGACTCAAGCAGAGCGCCATATTCATCGATACCACCGGGGGGCTCGCCGCCGGCCGCCTGCTGCAGATGCTGCGAGCGGAGACGAGTAACGAGGAGGAGCAGGTGAGCTCTTAGAGGATGATGTAATATTCGTAATGCACACACGGTGTGTGATGTAACCCCACACACACACACACAGATGGAGGCTCTGCAGAGGATCCAGGTGTTCCGCGTGTTCGACGTCTTCGCGCTGCTCGACTGTCTCCACGGCCTCCGCGCCGGCCGGCTGCAGCAGGTTGGTGTTCAGCTTCGGGGAGCGAGTGACGCTCAGTGATGTGAGTCGTGTCACGCTGTGTCACGTTGTGTCACGCTGTGTCACGCTGTGTCACGCTGTGTCACGTTGTGGCGTTAGGCGCACGGCGGCGGCTCCGTCAAGGCGGTGATCGTGGACTCGGTGTCGGCGGTTATCTCTCCTCTCCTGGGAGGAAAACAGAATGAAGGTGATCTCTCTTTCTGGGAGTACAGCATGTGTTTATTTGTATAAATATATATGTGTGTGTTTGTATATATATTTATATAAATAAATATAAATGTGTTAATGTATGTATAACGCGTTAATCTATGCGATTAATTTGGCCGCGATTAACGCACTAAAATATTTTAACGCAATTAACGCAACTTTGTTTACTTCCGGTGTCGTTGACGTTTTTTCACTCCCCTGAGTGTCAAACCGCGGCAGTACGGTTTGACACGGATTCCTTTTTTAAAACAATTATTTCTCCGCGAAAATACGGAGCAGAAATCAGTTTAAACTCGTGGATGAATCAGTCGAGTTTCCTCCTGCTCTCCTTCCTCCCGTCTGCTCCTCCGATACACAGAGACAAATGTGCGATTAATTAGTTCGTTTTTTTTAATCGATTGACAGCCCTAGTATATATATATATATATATATCTTTGTGTATATATATATTTTTTTGTATAAATATATATTTGTATAACTTTACATATATTTGTGTGTATATATATATTTGTATAATAAATATATTAGGGCTGCAACAACGAATCGATAAAAATCTATTATTAAAATAGTTGGCAACGAATTTCATTATCGATTCGTTGTGTCGCGCGATTATTACGGCGCTCAATAAGTCACGGAGTATAAAGAATGTTGAGTTGAGCGCAGAGCGGCGCAGGAGAAACAAGAGCGGAGCGAGAGGGAGACGAGAGACGGAACGCTGCGTTGTGAGAGCCAATCAGCGCTGAGCTGCTCCTCTTGATGAATCTAATTGGCTGCTGCTGCTCACGTGGCGCTGGATGCGGAAGTCATTCACGTAGTCGGAGACATTCACGGAGCTGAGTGCGCCTACGGGTGACGTTATGAACCCAGACACCAGGCGCTACATGTCACGACGTGTGTGGCATTTCCACAAGAGGATAACGAGAAAACGTGGTTATTTATTCCGTGGCGGATAGCAGAAAATATTTTCCATGGAGAAAGGCAACGGAGATAAGCCACGACTGCTGTGAGCTGCGCGTGCAGACGACATTTAACGGAGCGGAGCAGCGCGCGCCTGATCGCTAATGAAGTATCGATACTAAAAATATGCTAAATCACATCGTGTTTAACGACGGGTACTTTGTTAGTATCGCTACACCGCAGCGTGACAGCAGCAGATGTAGCGGACTAACATTCAAGCTAACCTAACTTCCCAAACGCTGTGGACATCTGAACGCTGATTGGCCGAGACGCGACACGTCCCATCAAAGATGTTTTATTGCGAAGAGCACCACTTCACATTTTTTCCGCGTCTCACTGCAATCTCAACGGCAGCGGGCCAAGTGAAAAAAATAATAAATCGTAACGCGTCTCTGATATTGTTCAGGGGGCCACATGGGGACCACTGCTCAGGAGAGGAAAGCTGTCAGTCTGTTTGTGACGGTTCATCACCATCGTGACCAGTGGATCTCCAGGACCTTTCCATGACTTTAAACCAAATTTCCATGATTAAACATTTTGTGAAAACTCTGTCTATACGTGACAAAGTGAGAAGATGTAGTATTTAAACTAACTGAGAATTCCAAAAGCATACTGTGTAAATTAAAATTTCAATTAAAAAAATGTGCATTAATTTTCCAAATCTTTTGGGATTTAATTTTTTTCAATTACTTTTCTAGGCCTGCTAATAGCCATTTAAAAACTCCATGACTTTTCCAGGTTTTCCATGACCGTACGGACCCTGTTTTGAATAAAGTGTCGAAAATTAAAGTTTTTTTTTAAAAATCCGATTAATCGATAGAATAATCAACCGATTAATCGATTATCAAAATAATCGTTAGTTGCAGCCCTAAAATATATATATTAAGTGTTCTGCTTAAATGAAAGCATGACCAACTCTGAGAAGCGTGTTAAATAAAGACGTTGTTAATAGAAAGCAGTTTCTTGTCCTCCACACCTGAGCAGGTCGACTAGAAGTTAAACTTCTCCTCAAGCTGCAGTTTGACGATCAAGAGAATCCGGATCACATCGTGTTGTCGTGTCTTCTGCTCTGAACGACCTCCTGCAGGCATGTCCCTGATGATGCAGGTGGCGGGAGTCCTGAAGACGCTGGCGAAGGACTTCAACGTGGCGGCGCTGGTGAGGACGCCGCTCTGAACAAACACTTCTTGTTTCACTTTGATTTGGCCCTGAAAACTAAATCAATGTAAAAAACAAACAACCAAAAAGGGTTTTAATTATTGAAAATCGCATGTGTAAAAAAAAATGTAAGTTCCAAAAAGTTAGTTCAGGTATATGCTGAACACGGTGGGGGGGGGGGGTGGTCTTGGGCCTGCAGGTCACGAACCACGTCACGAGGAGCGGCGGCGGCGAGGTGCAGCCGGGCCTCGGCGCGTCGTGGGGTCCCGTCCCCAGGACCCGGGTCCTGCTGGAGCGAGCGGAGGACGCAGCGGACGGCGGCCACTCCAGCATCCGCACGGCGACGCTGATCAAGTCCTCGAGACGGGTACGACCAGAAGGGGGCGGAGTCTGACACTTTTGAAGCTTCGGGTTTCGCGTTTTATTTATATATATTCATATTATATATTGTATATATAATATATTGTATATATTATATATATTCATATTGTATATATTTATATATATTCATATTATATATTATATATATTCATATTGTATATATTTATATATATTCATATTATATATTGTATATATTCATATTGTGTGTATATATATATATACAATATGAATATATATATAATATGAATATATATAAATAAAATATATGTATTTATATATATATATATAGCGTAACTCCAGTAAGTGAACAGCGTCCTCTGCCTCCCAGCCGTGTCTCCTCAGAGAGGAGTTTGACCTCCGCCGGTGGAGTCGCTCGGGGGACGAAGCGTCCTCGTCTTCGGGGAAGAGGACGCTGGAGGAGACGGATTCCTGACGGGAGACGACGCTCCGGCCGAAGGCACGTCGGTCACTTCCTGTTTCATACGACGCAGCACGGTGCGCATATCTGAATGACTGCAACATTTATAAAAGAGTAATAGACGAGTTATAAAGACATAAGAGGCTAAAAGTCCCTTTTCGTGAGCGTCCTTTGGATTTATCCCCTTCAGCTCCAGGATGAAGAGGACCAGCACGTGTTCCCCCTAGAAGACGTTCGGAGGCAGTAGAAACATTTCGGTCTCGTTGGATCGACTAAATTCTGGCGATCAAAGTGAAAAAAGACTTTAAACTGTTCCTGAAAACAAGTCGCTCGTCACGTCGGGGGCTGAAGTTTGATGAAGGCCGTTAAAGTCTCCCACGTTACGATGTTTTTCTTATGTTTTATAATAAATAGGTTTGTGTGAATGTCATCGTTGTGTAAAAAGACTACAAAGTTACTCCTGGGGAAAAGCCGCCTGTAAAATGAGCAAATGCCAAGAAAGAAATTTAAAGCATCAACAAATTCACCTGTGATCCGTCAAATGACTTTTATATGACATGCAGTGGATGATGACATCATCTCAAGCCTTTCTCCTTTTGTCGTCTCCAACATATTTACTGTGACTAGCAAGCTGTGATTTTTATTGACCAACCAGAAGCATCATAAACGTGTCAGACATGATGTCACGTCTTTTCCTCGTGGTAAAAACAAAATGAGTTTTTTCTAAACAACTTTCCATGATTTTCTGCTTTAACAAAAACAAAACGCTCGACGTCTGCGGCACATTTCATACGACGCGTACGGAAACGACATCCAAAGACCTGAGTGTAATCGACCCGGAGCGCCTCGACTTCCCCAAAATAATCTCATTGTGTCGGCAACCCGACCGCGGGGTCCGGATCCTTCCGTGATGCTAACGGACTGGCGTGTTCTCGGCTAGCAGGCGGGAACCAGCCGCCGCTTGCGGATGCACTCCCAGACCCAGGCGGGCGACACCCTCTGGGCCTCGTGGCCGGCGTCCTCGGCGGCGGCCAGCGTGTGCGTGGCGGAGGAGGCGCCGTAGTCGGGGACGACGTCGCCGTCGTACGCCACGAAGTAGCGGCGCAGTTTGTCGACGTCCTGCAGGGAGACGGGCAGGAAGAGCTTCACGCCGCTGAAGATGTCCAGCAGCGTCTGCAGGACACACACACACACACATTATTATGATGATCTGATGAGTCACGCTCTGTGAACTCACTGCTGATGTCGGGCTTTCTTGACATGTAAATAAACATCTTTAACACACCGGGTCATTTCGTGGCTCCAGTAGTTTGGACGTTGGCTTCGTTTGTCCGTTACTGCTCTCACTCTTCACCTGACGCTGGACGCTCTCACTCTTCACCTGACGCTGGACGCTCTCACTCTTCACCTGACGGGATCAGAACGTCAGTTCAGTGTGAGAGAGAGTGAGAGAGATTGAGAGAGGGTGTGAGAGAGAGAGTGTAAGAGTGAGAGTGTGTATGAGAGAGTGAGAGGGTGTGAGTGAGTGTGAGAGAGAGGGGGAGAGAGAGTGAGAGAGAGAGGGTGTGAGAGTGAGGGGGAGAGAGAGGGTGTGAGATAGAGGGGAGAGAGTGTGAGAGAGGGTGAGAGAGTGTGAGAGAGAGGGTGTGAGAGAGTGAGGGTGTGAGAGAGAGGTGGGTGAGGGGGTGAGAGGGTGAGAGAGGGGGTGTGAGAGAGGGAGGGGGAGAGAGGGTGAGAGAGAGAGAGGGTGTGAGAGATTGAGAGAGGGTGAGAGTACGAGAGAGTGTAAGAGTGAGAGTGTGTATGAGAGAGTGAGAGGGTGTGAGTGAGTGAGAGAGAGGGTGTGAGAGAGAGGGGGAGAGAGAGAGTGTGAGAGTGAGGGGGAGAGAGAGAGGGTGTGAGAGTGAGAGAGGGTGAGAGAGAGATGGTGTGAGAGAGAGGGAGGGTGTGAGAGAGGGGGTGAGAGAGGGTGTGAGAGAGAGGGTGTGAGAGATTGAGAGAGGGTGAGAGTACGAGAGAGTAAGAGTGAGAGTGTGTATGAGAGAGTGAGAGGGTGTGAGTGAGTGTGTGAGAGAGGGTGTGAGAGAGAGAGAGGGTGTGAGAGAGAGAGGGTGTGAGAGTGAGAGGGTGAGAGAGAGAGAGGGTGTGAGAGAGAGAGGGTGTGAGAGTGAGAGGGTGTGAGAGAGAGAGAGAGAGGGTGAGAGTACGAGAGAGTGTAAGAGTGAGAGTGTGTAAGAGAGAGAGAGGGTGAGAGTACGAGAGAGTGTAAGAGTGAGAGTGTGTAAGAGAGTGAGAGGGTGTGAGTGAGTGAGAGAGAGGGTGTGAGAGAGAGAGAGGTGAGAGTGAGGGGAGAGAGAGGTGAGAGTGAGGGAGAGAGAGGGTGTGAGAGTGAGAGAGGGTGTGAGAGAGAGGGTGTGAGAGAGAGGGTGAGAGAGAGAGGGTGTGAGAGTGAGAGAGGGTGAGAGAGAGGGTGAGAGTGAGAGGGTGAGAGAGAGGGTGAGAGAGAGGGTGTGAGAGAGAGGGAGTGAGAGGGTGAGAGAGAGAGGTGAGAGTGAGGGGAGAGAGAGAGGTGTGAGAGTGAGAGAGGTGAGAGAGGTGAGAGAGAGGGGGTGAGAGAGAGGGTGTGAGACAGGGTGTGAGATAGAGGGGGGGAGAGAGTGTGAGAGAGGAGAGAGAGGGTGAGAGTGTGTGAGAGAGGGTGTGAGAGTGAGAGAGGGTGAGAGAGAGAGGGTGTGAGAGTGAGAGGGTGTGAGAGTGAGAGTGAGAGAGGGGAGAGAGAGAGGGTGAGAGATGAGAGGGGTGAGAGAAAGAGTGAGAGGTGAGAGAGGGGAGAGGTGAGAGAGGGGGAGAGAGAGAGTGTGAGAGAGAGGGTGTGAGAGAGAGAGGGTGTGAGAGTGAGAGGGTGAGAGAGAAGGTGAGAGAGGGTGTGAGAGAGAAGGTGAGAGAGAGAGGGTGAGAGAGTGAGAGAGAGGGTGTGAGTGTGAGAGGGGGTGAGAGAGGAGGTGTGAGGAGTGTGAGAGAGGTGAGAGAGAGGTGTGAGAGAGGGGTGAGAGAGGGAGAGAGGTGAGAGAGAGAGGGTGAGAGAGAGGTGTGAGAGAGAGGGTGAGAGAGGTGAGAGAGAGAGGGGTGAGGAGGGGAGAGAGAGGGTGAGAGAGAGGAGGGTGAGGAGAGGGGGTGAGAGAGGGTGAGAGAGGTGAGATAGAGGGGAGAGAGGTGAGAGAGAGGGTGAGAGAGTGAGAGAGAGTGTGAGAGAGAGGGAGAGAGAGGGGAGAGAGAGGAGAGAGAGAGGAGAGGTGTGAGAAGATGAGAGAGAGGGTGAGAGAGAGAGAGGGTGAGTGAGAGGGGTGAGAGAGAGGTGAGAGGGTGAGAGAGAGGGAGAGAGAGGGAGAGAGTGAGAGAGGTGTGAGAAAGGGGAGAGAGAGGAGAGAGAGGGTGTGAGAGAGAAGGTGAGAGAGAGAGGGGGAGAGAGAGGGGGAGAGAGAGAGAGGGTGTGAGAGTGAGGGGGAGAGAGAGGTGAGAGAGATGGAGGGTGAGGAGGTGAGAGAGGGGTGAGAGAGGGGTGAGAGAGGGATGAGAGAGGGGAGAGAGAGGGTGAGAGAGTGTGAGAGAGAGGGTGTGAGAGAGAGGGTGAGAGGGGAGAGAGGTGAGAGAGGGAGGGAGGTGAGAGGGTGAGAGAGAGAGGGAGGGTGTGAGTGAGAGGGTGAGAGAGAGAGAGAGAGGGAGGGTGTGAGAGAGGGTGTGAGAGAGAGGGTGAGAGAGAGAGAGGGTGAGAGAGAGAGGGTGTGAGAGAGAGGGTGTGAGAGAGAGAGGGTGAGAGTGAGAGAGAGAGGGTGAGAGAGTGTGAGAGAGAGGGTGTGAGAGAGAGAGGGTGAGAGAGAGTGTGAGAGAGAGGGTGTGAGAGAGGGTGTGAGAGAGAGTGTGAGAGAGAGGGGGAGAGAGAGAGTGTGAGAGAGAGAGGGTGAGAGTGAGAGAGGGGGAGAGAGAGTGTGAGAGAGAGGGAGGGGAGAGAGAGGGTGAGAGAGGAGGGTGAGAGGAGTGAGAGAGAGGGGGTGAGAGAGAGGGTGTGAGAGAGGGTGAGAGAGAGGGTGTGAGAGATTGAGAGAGGTGAGAGTGAGAGAGAGGTGTGAGAGAGGTGAGAGAGGGTGAGAGAGAGAGGGGGAGAGAGAGAGGGTGAGAGAGAGAGAGGTGGAGAGAGAGGTGTGAGAGAGAGAGGGTGAGAGGAGAGGTGTGAGAGAGAGAGGGTGAGAGAGGGAGAGAGAGGTGTGAGAGGAGAGTGAGAGGAGAGGTGAGAGAGGAGAGGGTGTGAGAGGTGAGAGAGAGAGAGAAGGTGAGAGAGGGAGGGTGAGAGAGAGGGTGAGAGAGAGAGGTGAGAGAGGGGAGAGAGAGAGAGAGGAGAGAGAGGGTGAGAGAGAGAGGGAGAGAGAGAGGTGAGAGAGAGGAGAGAGAGAGTGTGAGAGTGAGAGGGGAGAGAGAGAGTGAGAGAGAGAGAGAGGGTGTGAGAGAGAGGGTGTGAGAGAGAGGGTGAGAGAGAGGGTGAGAGAGAGAGGGTGAGAGAGAGAAGGTGAGAGAGAGGGGTGAGAGAGGGTGAGAGAGGGTGTGAGAGAGAGAGGGTGAGAGAGAGAGGGTGAGAGAGGTGAGAGAGAGAGGGAGGGTGTGAGTGAGAGGGTGAGAGAGAGAGTGAGAGAGGAGAGAGAGAGAGGGTGAGAGAGAGGGTGTGAGAGAGAGGGTGAGAGAGAGAGTGAGAGAGAGAGAGTGAGGGTGTGAGAGTGAGAGGGGTGAGAGAGAGGTGGAGAGAGAGGTGAGAGAGAGAGAGGTGAGAGTGAGAGAGAGTGAGAGAGAGAGTGAGAGGGGAGAGAGAGGGTGGAGAGAGGAGAGAGAGGGGAGAGAGAGAGATGAGAGAGAGGAGAGAGAGGGGAGAGAGAGAGGAGAGAGAGGGGAGAGAGAGGGTGAGAGAGAGAGGGTGTGAGTGAGAGGGTGAGAGAGGGTGAGAGAGAGAGGGTGTGAGAGAGGGTGAGAGAGAGAGAGAGGGTGAGAGAGAGAGGGTGAGAGAGAGAGGGTGAGAGAGAGAGGGTGAGAGAGTGAGAGAGAGGGTGAGAGAAGGTGAGAGAGGGTGTGAGAGTGAGAGAGGGTGTGAGAGAGAAGGTGAGAGAGGGTGTGAGAGAGAAGGTGAGAGAGAGAATGTGAGAGAGAGGGAGAGAGGGAGGGGGTGAGTGAGTGTGAGAGAGTGAGAGGGAGAGAGAGGTGAGAGAGAGGGTGAGAGAGAGAGAGAGGGTGAGAGAGAGAGGGTGAGAGAGAGAGGGTGTGAGAGAGAGAAGGTGAGAGAGAGAGGGTGAGAGAGAAGGTGAGAGAGGGTGTGAGAGAGAGGGGTGAGAGAGGGTGAGAGAGAGAGGGTGAGAGTGAGAGAGAGGGAGGGTGTGAGTGAGAGGGTGAGAGAGAGAGAGAGGGAGGGTGTGAGAGAGGGTGTGAGAGAGAAGGTGAGAGAGAGAGAGGGTGTGAGAGAGAGGGAGTGTGAGAGAGAGGTGAGAGAGAGAGGGTGTGAGAGAGAGGGTGTGAGAGAGAGAGGGTGTGAGAGTGAGAGAGGGTGAGAGAGAGAGGGTGAGAGAGAGGGTGAGAGAGAGAGGGTGAGAGAGAGGGTGTGAGGTGAGAGAGAGTGAGAGGGAGAGAGAGAGTGAGAGAGAGGGGTGAGAGAGAGGGTGAGAGAGAGAAGGTGAGAGAGAGAGAGAGAAGGTGAGAGAGGGTGTGAGAGTGAGAGAGAGGGTGAGAGAGAGAGGGTGAGAGAGAGAGAGAGAGGGTGTGAGAGAGAGGTGAGAGAGAGGGTGAGAGAGAGAGGTGTGAGAGAGAGGTGAGAGTGAGAGAGGGTGTGAGAGAGAGGTGTGAGAGTGAGTGAGAGAGGTGTGAGAGAGGGTGAGAGAGAGGTGTGAGAGAGAGTGAGAGAGAGGTGAGAGAGAGTGAGAGAGAGGTGAGAGAGAGGGTGAGAGAGGGAGAGGTGAGAGAGAGGGTGAGAGAGTGAGAGGGGGAGAGAGAGAGGTGAGAGAGAGAGGGTGTGAGAGAGAGAGAGGGTGAGAGAGAGAGGGTGTGAGAGTGAGAGGGTGTGAGAGAGAGAGGGTGAGAGAGAGGGTGAGAGAGAGTGGAGAGAGAGGTGAGAGAGAGAGAGAGGGTGAGAGAGAGAGGGTGAGAGAGGGTGAGAGAGAGAGGGTGAGAGAGTGAGAGAGTGAGAGTGAGAGGGTGAGAGTGAGAGAGGGTGTGAGAGAGAGGGTGAGAGAGGAGAGAGAGAGGGGGAGAGAGAGAGAGGCAGTATCTACCTTCTTAGCACTCGGTGCTTCTGAGCCAGGACTGCGAGGCTCAGATTTCACCACCTTAGTTTTGGGCGTGATGTCTGTGAAGAGAGAGAGAGAGAGAGAGAGAGAGAAAGAAAGAGAGAGAGAGATAAAGAGAGAGAGCATGTTGATGATGCAACAAGTAAGAAGGCAACTGAACTCTGACCACACAGCGGTCCATTATTTTGCCTGCTTTTGGCTTTTTTTCTACATAACCGACGACTTCTTTTTTTTTCGGGCTTTTGTGTGTCGAAAAAAGTCGTATAAAAAAGTCCGACTGACGTGTTTTGTGGCCGAGTTCTGATTTAAAAGTGACCATTTAAAAGGTCAAATGTTGACATGATGAAATACAACGTGTGTCCGACACGAACCTGGACTGAAGATCTTTATGAGAATAAAAACTTGTGATAAACGTTTCTCTCTATTCACGTGAAATCAGTGGCTCAACAGGCGGAGGTGAGCGCCCCCGGTGGCCGGGTGGAGTACTCACTGGTCTTCTTGGGTGGAGGCCTGCGGGTCGGGGGGGTCGGGGAGCTTCCTCCGCTGTCCCCCCCCGAGGAGCTCTTGTCGTGGGCCGTCGCCGACGGGCCGGCCGTCACCTGGAAGTCACAGTTCTCCTTCGAGATGCGGAACAGCTCCTACGAGGGAGGATTTAAAGTCACCGCGTTGCGTTCAAGCGCTGCTGTATTTCACGGCATCGGGCGATATTTAAAATGTATTTGTCATTGTTTGTTTGGAGTAAACAAACAAACAATGACTCTCTGGGTGGTCGGGAACAGAGTAACGTCTCTTGTAATCTCTCGGGGGCGAGTCCTCCCGTTGACTACGCTCCGTCGTGTCCTTGAATGCATCTGGCGGCCTACCTTGAGCTGGCTCAGGTTGGTGGCGGTCTTCCAGTCCTTGTCGTCGCGGATGCGCGTCATGCGCGGGAAGCGGATGGAGATGCCGTCCGCCGTGTGCATCTCGGATTTGGAGAACTCGGCGCCGGTGATCTCCCAGACCGGAGCCTTCTGCAGCGGAAACAGGGAGGACACGGAAAAATGAAGAGATGGACTGATGCTCAGATAGGGGGGGGGGGGAAGAGAGTTAAAGAGAGAGAGCGAAAGAGAGTTAAAGAGAGAGTGAAAGAGAGTTAAAGAGAGAGAGCGAAAGAGAGTTAAAGAGAGTGAAAGAGAGTTAAAGAGAGAGAGCGAAAGAGAGTTAAAGAGAGTGAAAGAGTTAAAGAGAGAGTGAAAGAGATTTAAAGAGAGAGTGAAAGAGTTAAAGAGAGAGCGAAAGAGAGTTAAAGAGAGAGAGTGAAAGAGAGTTAAAGAGAGAGCGAAAGAGAGTTAAAGAGAGAGTGAAAGAGAGTTAAAGAGAGAGAGTGAAAGAGAGTTAAAGAGAGAGCGAAAGAGAGTTAAAGAGAGAGTGAAAGAGAGTTAAAGAGAGCGAAAGAGAGTTAAAGAGAGAGAGTGAAAGAGAGAGAGCGAAAGAGAGTTAAAGAGAGAGTGAAAGAGAGTTAAAGAGAAAGCGAAAGAGTTAAATAGAGAGTGAAAGAGAGTTAAAGAGAGATGCAGTGAAAAGACGTTTGTGTTGTTTGTGTCTTACTCAGTTCTATTTTCAGACGGGAAAGACAGAAATGGTCCTTTTCCTCTATGAACTAAAGAGATTCTTGAAAGAGAGTTAAAGAGTGGAAGAGAGACATGCAACTGACTGAACAAAAGATGCACCTGAACGCACCATCAGGGGAAAACAAAAACACAGTGGAGAAAGAGATCTCACCTGAGGATCACGGATGATGAAATCAGGATAATAGTTCTTGATGATTTTCAGCCAGCCGGGGATCTTGCTTGGCTCCTGCACACACACGCACACGCACACACACACACACACACACACACACACACACACACACACACACACACACACACACACACACACACACACACACACACACACACACACACACGCACACACACACATTAACCTTCAGGGTGAGGAGCTCTCCGGCGGCCTGTGGGGGAACTCGCTGACCTTGCTGATTTTGATGACGTCCAGCTCCTTCTGGAGGCGGGCCAGCGTGGCGTCGTCGTAGCCGCCGGAGCACTTGGTGACGGTGCACCACTTCTTGGAGTGCGGGTCGAAGCAGCCCATGAGGAAGCTGGACATGATGCCCCCTGGTGGCCAGGAGAGCACACAGCATGAGGATGCGCGACGGACCCGAGCCTCTAGGGGTCCTCGGAATGTTTATCGCATGAAAAAGCTGCCCCAGTTCTCCTGAGTGGAAACATTCACCACAGGAATTAACTGTTGGTGCAGATTCATTTCGTTTGTAGATTCTTGTGTTACGGAACGACCAAATAACCTGATCGGATACAATTCATGGAAAGTACTTATATATATAAATAGAATATATATACATAAACATATATGTATATATAAATAAATATTGTGATAAAGTTCTATTTTCTGTAATGCAATTAAAAACAAAATGTCATGCATTCTGGATTCATTACAAATCAACTGAAATATTGCAAGCCTTTTATTCTGATTTATTGCTGATTATATTACAGCTTAAGAAAACTCAAATATCCTATCTCTAAATATTAGAATATCATGAAAAGTATACTAGTAGGGTATTAAACAAATCACTTGAATTGTCTAATTAACTCGAAACACCTGCAAGTCCTTGCTGAGCCTTGACAAACACTCCGCTGTTATAAATCTTTTTTTACTTGGTCTGAGGAAATATTAAAATTTTAGAGTTTTCTTAAGCTGTAAGCCATAATCAGCAATATTAAAAGAATAAAAGGCTTGCAATATTTCAGTTGATTTGTAATGAATCCAGAATGCATGACATTTTTGTTTTTTTAATTGCATTACAGAAAATAAAGAACTTTATCACAATATTCTAATGTTCTGAGACAGTCCTGTATATGTATATATAAATAAATATAGATATAAATATATAAGTATATATAAATAAATATATATAGATATAAATATATATGTATATATAAATAAATATATAAATATACATGTATATATATAAATATATATGTATATATAAAGAAATATATATATGTATAAATGAATATATGTAAATATATATATTAAAATATATATAAATAAATGTATATGTTTACAGGACTACATATGAGCAAATTTATTTTTACAGACCATCGCTGTAATTTATTTGCCGTTTTCGTTTCAATAAAAAGGAAAATCTTAAAATGTTTGTCCTCGTCTCTCATTGGACAATAAAAGCAAAGTGAAGTACAACCTGCGTAAATTATGACCACAAGATTGAGGAAAGTGACACAGCTGTGACGCTTTACCAAAGAGGCTTCTAAAACGGCTAATTTGGGGTTGTCCGTCGTCACGTGACTCATCGTACAGGAAGTGGGCGATGGGGCCTTCACTGACCGTTGGAGCCTTTTCCATAGAAGGCCCCGAGCACCACCAGGTCGGCCGTGTCCGCCATGGCGCCTTCGTTCAGATAGTCCTTCTTCACCTTCAGCCAGTGGCGCTTCCCCGGTTCATAGGTGCCCTGAGGCATACGGTTCAGGTCATCATCATCATCATCATCATCATCATCATCACCTTTCAGCTACAGAACAAACTAACCTTCAAGTCTTTTAGCACGAGGCCTTCAAGTCCCTCTCTGATGACTCGAGTTATCATTTCAGCCAGGTCTCCTGCCCTCTGAGACACACACACACACACACACACACACACACACACGGTGACCACGAGCCGCCACACAGCCGTGTCGGCGCGGCAGGAGGACGGCGGCGGCGGCGTTGGACCCACGGTGACGTGTTTCATCTCTGAGAACAGGATGCGGTCCTTCACCTCCACCATGTTGTCGTGCAGGAACTTCCTGCGTTCAGACAGCGGCCTGCAAAGAGAACGCCACACACACCGTGAGGGTCAGATAACGGGGGCGGAGGGGCTATGCAGAGAGAACGCCACACACACCGTGAGGGTCAGATAACGGGGGGGGAGGGGCTATGCAGAGAGAACGCCACACACACCGTGAGGGTCAGATACCAGATAACGGGGGCTATGCAGAGAGAACGCCACACACACCCTGAGGGTCAGATACCAGAGGTGCAAAGTATGGGGGGGGGCTTCGGTTTTGTGTTTAAATAAAGAGAGAGAGCAAAAGAGAGAGCGAAAGAGAGCGAGAGAGGGAAAGAGAGAGCAAAAGAGAGAGAGAGAGAGAGGGAAAGAGAAAGCAAAAGAGAGAGAGAGGGAAAGAGAGAGCAAAAGAGAGAGCGAAAGAGAGCGAGAGAGGGAAAGAGAGAGCAAAAGAGAGCGAGAGAGGGAAAGAGAGAGCAAAAGAGAGAGCGAGAGAGGGAAAGAGAGAGCAAAAGAGAGAGAGAGAGGGAAAGAGAGAGCAAAAGAGAGAGATAGAGAGGGAAAGAGAGCAAAGAGAGAGAGAGGGAAAGAGAGAGCAAAAGAGAGAGAGAGGGAAAGAGAGAGCAAAAGAGAGAGAGAACAAGAGCGAAAGAGAGCGAGAGAGGGAAAGAGAGAGCAAAAGAGAGCGAGAGAGGGAAAGAGAGAGCAAAAGAGAGAGAGAGAGCGAGAGAGGGAAAGAGAGAGAGCGAGAGAGGGAAAGAGAGAGCAAAAGAGAGAGAGAGCGAGAGAGGGAAAGAGAGAGCGAGAGAGAGGGAAAGAGAGAGAGAGAGCGAACAAGAGTGAAAGAGAGCGAGAGAGGGAAAGAGTCATTAAATCCTTTTTAAATGGTTATATCTTAATATCCGTGACCTTCTCTCCACTCGGTTGTGTGTGTGTGTGTGTGTGTGTGTGTGTGTGTGTTTATCCGTCGTCTTTGTATTTCATGTGAAAGTCGTGTCAACACATTTATTACCTCTCCATGAGGCTCACGCCGTTGAAGTAGATGCAGTCGAACACAAACAGGCAAACTTTGGCATCATGGAAGGCGGCTTTCTGAAAGGAGAGGAACGAGTGAGCCACACACACACACACACACACACACACACACACACACACACACACACACACACACACACACAACGGGCTGCTGTGTTCTCACCTTGTGGACCCCCAGCGTCCCAAAGGGGAGGGGCTTACTGGTGTTGGTGTCGATCAGGAGGACCTCGGCGTCCAGGATCATGCTGTGGCCCCCGGCGAACGCCTGAGGGATGAACTCCTTGAAATGGGCCACCTGAAACACACGAGGGGGACGACGGCGGGGGAGTCATCACGTGCGCCAAGAAATACTCAAAAGAAATCGTAGATTTAAATGAAGAAAGAAACAACATGGAGGTGTATCTGCCACGATTAACCGACGAGTCGTCATAATCGTGGCTTCACGAGGAGCTCAGAGCGTATTTTTTATTATTTAATATTGTTTGAGTTTCTTTACAGGTGCCTGGGTTCCTTTCCTGAGGGAGCTTCATGGGGTTGAAGGCTGCTGTGAGGTGTAATGTGGAATTCCTGCTACCAACTACGCCACTGCCCTGTTGAGACTCCGCCCACTGTTGAGACTCCGCCCACTCCTCCTCCCCACCGCCATCTGCCTGATGGATCGTGGAGGTCTCCATCGTGGAATATGCCTACTATGAACTATTCATACACTCTGTCATATTCATTGAATGTATTTAAACTCTAAATCTGTCCTTCTGGTCACATGACATCTATTGCATCTGTCCATCCTGTAGAGGGATCCTCCTCTGTTCTCTCCTGAAGGTTTCTTCCCTTTTTTTCCCCTGAAGGGTTATTTGGGAGTTTTTCCTGATCCGATGTGAGGTCAAAGGTCAGGGATGTCTATGTACAGATTGTAAAGCACTCAGAGACAAATTTGTAATTTGTGAAATTGGGCTATACAAATAAACTGAATTGAATTGAATTAATGTGCACCGCGCCCTCTAGTGGCCGGAACGCGCTAGTGAACATGTTGTGGAGCCATTTATGGCTGAGGGGAAACCTTTACGGTACTCATCCAGCAGGGGCCGCCCGGAGGAGACTCTCTTCCGTCAGAGTAAGTGGGGTCCAGTGTGTGTGTGTGTGTGTGTGTGTGTGTGTTCACCTTGTGAGGCAACACGGGCTTCAGGCTGCGGCTGAAGTAGCTGAACACGTCGCCGTTCTTGTGGACTTGCACCCGCTCCCCGTCGTACTTGATCTCGGAGTACATCCCGTTGGGGCACTTCTTCATGGCGTACTCGATGGACTTACACGCCTCCGCCTGCAGTCACACAACAACAACAACAACAACACAAGCGTTTTAGGCGTTGATACATGTTTCAACCTGGATCGCACTCTCTGGGTTTGTGTGTCAAAGTGAAAAACGGGGGCCACCATTGTTTTTTGATCGGTCCAGTATTTGAGGAACATAGATTTATAAATAAATATATATACACTTTGTTTTGTACTTGATCAGGTCTATTTGTTATTGTGTCCGAGTCCTCATAACAACAACCACAGCCTGTTGGTACTGATCAGCTGCATTGGATTTAAACTCACACCAGGTGTCTCTCTAGTTTCATTGAGCCAGTGGTTTGGTACGTTTTGTAAAAATAATAAATCAATAAAGTCGTTAGTAAAGAGGTAACAAAATAAAATGAAACACAAAGTATGTTTTACAATTTGTAACTTCATCATTTCAATTGTTGATTATTTTCATCTGACTGTTCTCAGATGCCAGAACTACGAGAGTAAGACGAGCGTTATGGTCCAGCTGCTGCCGCCTGATTGGTTGTCTGGTGATGAGTCATCAATTCAATATATTCTCTTCATCTGGTGGATTCTTCCTCTAATGGGAAGTAGGGACCTCACTCTCTCCTGACCACCAGGGGGCGACTACTCTGGTTGTATAGAAGTCTATGCTTCATGTGTTAAAGCTGCATTCTCTCTCCTGACCACCAGGGGGCGACTCCTCTGGTTGTATAGAAGTCTATGCTTCATGTGTTTAAGCTGCTTTTTCTCTTCTGACCACCAGGGTGGTGTGCTTTTTCTCTTCTGACCACCAGGGGGCGATTCCTCTGGTTGTATAGAAGTCTATGCTTCATGTGTTAAAGCTGCATTCTCTCTCCTGACCACCAGGGGGCGACTCCTCTGGTTGTATAGAAGTCTATGCTTCATGTGTTTAAGCTGCTTTTTCTCTTCTGACCACCAGGGTGGTGTGCTTTTTCTCTTCTGACCACCAGGGGGCGATTCCTCTGGTTGTATAGAAGTCTATGCTTCATGTGTTTCAGCTGCTTTTTCTCTTCTGACCACCAGGGGGCGACTCCTCTGGTTGTATAGAAGTCTATGCTTCATGTGTTAAAGCTGCATTCTCTCTCCTGACCACCAGGGGGCGATTCCTCTGGTTGTATATAAGTCTATGCTTCATGTGTTTAAGCTGCTTTTTCTCTTCTGACCACCAAGGGGTGACTCCTCTGGTTGCATAGAAGTCTGTGCTTCATGTATTTAAGCTGCTTTTTCTCTCCTGACCACCAGGGGGCGACTCCTCTGGTTGTATAGAAGTCTCTGCTTCATGCTCACCAGCATGGGCTGCACGGGGGTCATGAGCGAGGCCTCCACGGAGAGGAGCTTCTTGGGCCCCGAGCCGCTGGGCGAGTCCTGCTGGTTCCTCAGCACGCGCTCCAGCACGTCGCCCAGGTTACGCGAGGCCTTGAAGGCGTCGTACGCGTTCGGGTCCACGGCGTCCAAGCTGCAGGGGGGCCGACAGAGACATTGGTGGGGGGAGGGAGGGAGGGGGGGGGGTAACAATCTCTTTGCCTCTTCTCTCACTTACACGTGTTTCGCTCCGGAGTTCATCTTCAAGTCGTGTTTGATGAGCCGGACGATGCACTTCAGGTCGTTACTGGTGCACCTGAGCGGAGAGACGAGCAGGTGATCACCGGGCGAGCAGAGACCGAAGGGTTACGCAATCCAGCTTATAAAAACACAATTATAATAAAAATATTGCTTCTGTCTGTTTACAGCCTGCAAGATTTTATTTATGAGGAATAAACATTGTGCCGCTGTGGCGTCGGCTTCTGTGGAGGGTGGAATGTGTGTGTGTGTGTGTGTGACATGCTTCAGGCAGGCGAACAAGAATGAAATAAGTTTAAAGCAAGTAGCAACAATAAAAAAAGAAATCACACAATCCGTCTTCATGACTTTTACAATTGTTCAGCTCGGCGCGTATTTTGAGATGCCGATGGGTATTTACGGAGAAAGAAGCGGAACGTAATAATTTTCTTTCGTTACGTTTTATTATTATTAACATATTTTTTTCAATGCTTTTCGGAATAAATCTACATTTGAGTTCATATTTTGCCACCAAACCACTTTGTTTTCGGGACATTCAGCCTTCTTTCTTTACACGTCTCGTGTGTAAAAGGAAATGAAATCCTCTCTGAATGTGAGATGCGAGGTCACCAGAGGTCACGCACATGGGGACCAATGAGCTTCCAGGACTTTAAACCAAATTTACATTTTTTTTAAAATTCGGTGTAAACATGAAAAAGTGAGAAAATGTCGTATTTAAACTAACTGAGAATTCTAAAGTATACAGTTTATAACCTTAAATGACTCAAATGAATGAGACAATAGTTTAGATTAAAATGAATAAACATTTACGTCATTTCAGTTACGGTGTGAGATCGTTTGCCGGCTTATATTTTGAGCGACGAATTTCAAACTTTGGGGAATGTTTTTTTTTCAAGGACTTTTTCAGGCCTGGAAATAACCAATTTTAAAATTCCTCGGTTCACACGACAACTCCTCTTGTTATTGTGGAGGTTTGTGGTATTTTGCCGGTTGCGCTTGTCGTCTTCTTAATTATGAAGAATCATAATTAATTCTGCTTCTACGTCCAAACACAACAAATAAAGTTTTAGCGTCTGGCGTTCGTGTTTTTGAACGCGCTCGTGTTTTTGAACGCGCTCGTGTTCTCGGTCGGTTTCTCTGAACCTTTGACGCGGGTTTTTGTGAAAATGAGTTGCGTTACTTTTTGGAGATTTCCTCCAACTCCGTCTGCTGCTCGTCCTCCTTGGTCAGCTGGGCGAGGCGGACGAGCGACGCGTCCACTTCCTGGATGGTCAGCAGGCTCTTGGTCGCCGCCGGGAACGACTTGCTCTCCTCGAAGAATATCCTCACCGTTTCAGACACGTCGCCCTTCAAAATAAAATGAAATATAAAAAAAAATGTTTGACATGTTATTAATTCCCCTGTGATGTCTTTCAAGATTCTTTTAATAAAAGGGCATTAAATAATGTAGTCTTCAGTTCCAAAATTAGAATCAGTTGAAAGTTGATCAGCGCTGTACACGTATTACTTACTTTATTGTTTTTTATTACTTACTTTTAAAAGTATATATTACTTACTTTTAATAGTATATATTACTTACTTTTAATATTTTTATAAGTTACTATTAATGTTTTATATTACTTACTTTTAATAGTATTATCGTTTTAATGTTTTTTATTCCTTACTTTTAATAGTATATATTACTTACTTTTAATCTTTTTCTTAGTTACTTTTAATGTTTTATATTACTTACTTTTAATGTTTTTATTAGTTACTTTAATGTTTTTTATTACTTACTTTTAATAGTATATATTACTTACTTTTAATGTTTTTATTAGTTACTTTAATGTTTTTTATTACTTACATTTAATAGTATATATTACTTACTTTTAATCTTTTTCTTAGTTACTTTTAATGTTTTATATTACTTACTTTTAATGTTTTTATTAGTTACTTTAATGTTTTTTATTACTTACTTTTAATAGTATATATTACTTACTTTTAATGTTTTTATTAGTTACTTTAATGTTTTTATTACTTACTTTTAATGTTTTTATTAGTTACTTTAATGATTTTTATTTCTTACTTTTAATAGTATATATTACTTACGTTTAATCTTTTTCTTAGTTACTTTTAATGTTTTATATTACTTACTTTTAATAGTATATATTTCTTACTTTTAATGTGCTGTACTGTAGCTTCGCATTGTGTGTATTTTGTGTTCTTCTCACCACATATACTGTAGTCTGTCTTATCCTGGACTGTTTGTTATTGTTTTATGTTTGTTATTGTTTTATGTTTGTTATTGTTTTATGGTTGTATTGTTTTATGGTTGTAATTGTTTTATGTTTGTTATTGTTTTATGTTTGTTTTGGTTTTATGTTTCTTATTGTCTTATGTTTTTATTGTGTACCGTTTGTTATTGTTTTATGTTTGTTATTGTTTTATGTTTGTTATTGTCTTATGTTTTTATTGTGAACTGTTTGTTATTGTTATTGTTTTTATTGTATTATGTTTGTTATTGTTTTATGTTTATTATGTTCTGTCAAGGGACTATGCAAATTAGCTGAAGTTACAATCTGGTTCAGTGCATCAAATGGTGACATTCATGTTTTAACTACATGGTCCCTTTAAAAAAAAAAATCTCTCTATATATTCAGCATACACTTGAGCATTAAGCACAGCGGGCGGATCACTAACCTGCTCCAGGTCGCGCACCATGTCGTCCTGGTTGCTCCGGAAGATGCGGCTGAAGAGCTTCACGATCTGCTTGTCGTTGAGGTTGTAGACGCTCTTCACGACGCCGGGCAGCAGCATCTTCACCGTGAGGTAAAGGTCTCCGTGGAATTTATCTGGGGCGCGAGAGAGAGGACGATTGGAGGGCAAACGTCTCGGGTCGCGTTAAAAAACACACACACACACACACACACACACCGACCTCCGGCCGAGCCCTTCTTGAGGAACTTCTCGATGATCTGCGTCTTGACGTTGTAGCTGTTGTGCTCGGCCACCGTGGCGCAGAGCTTGCGAAACTCTCGGAAGAGGCAGTCCTTGTGCTGGGGGTCGCACAGCTGGACGGACAGGGGGCTGCCATTGGCCGAGGGAGAGGACGGTGCCGGGCTGCCGGAGCCGCCGGCCTTCGTAGCTGAGGGGGCGAGTGGGGTGGAAGAGGGCGTGCCATGAGAACAATCTGACGACCGCTGCTGCTGACGAAGCAATATCACCATTTCTAAGCTTAGTTTAAGTTGCTTTTCCTGATGGAAGCGTTGGGCTCACGTGGCGCGTTCAAGGACTGTCGGAAAAGATGAACTTCTGGCGATAATGATGGATGTAATCGGTGCAGTTTTTTGCAATTATTTAAAAAGAAAACATGCTTTCCAATCCTCATTAATACACGAGAGACTCATAAGAAGAAGAAAAACCTCCTTCTCTATTCAAGATGTTCTTTTTTTGGGAGTTTCAGAACGAGGACATTTTCATTATTTTGGATGTCGCAACTTACCGGTGAAGCCCGAGAACTTCCGCGGCGCGTTGACGGACGGGTCAGCGGGAGGAGCCGGGAGGTGACCGGAGGTGTTCGTCTTGACCGGCGTCTTCTTCTTCGGAGCGGCGTTGACTTTGGCCATCAGGTCTGCAAAGCAACGGTGGAACCATGAAACACGAGAGACACCGCAGCCATCCAACCAGGACTTACCATACATTCATTCGAGCCATTTACATGAATCATTTGCATAGAGTAAACAGTACCCCTATGCTTCACAATACATCCACAATAATAATATTCTCCTTAATATTTCCTATTATAATATCTTCCTATATGTATTCATTTCAAGCTCAAGACTACAGAATCAAAATAAACTAGAACTAGAACCAATGCACTTAAGAAATCAGTAATGTACAGAGCCGTTGCATATTGGGATGTGCTCCCCTCATATGTGACTAACAAGAAATAAATGTGATTTCAAAAGGAAACTTAAGGCAGCAATAATCAGAAAGGAAATTATAGTAGATTAAGTTATTATTGTAGGTATTTAAGGTATTTGTGTAGGGGACTCTGTTGGGAGCACATAATTCACAATACTAGTAGGTTGGTGTGCAGGATACGTGACCGGGTCCCTTTAAGAGCTGGGAGCGTAACCAGGGCAACGGGGTGACATCGAGGGGTTTAAAGGTCACGAGGTGTCAGTGTCACGGGTGAAATGTTTGGTGTGAGGAAATAAACGGCCACAGTGTGTGCAGCCAAAGAAAGTGACTTTGTCCATCTCGTTCATTCCCGCGCTCCTACATTGGTGACCCTGGCTCTACGGGACGGATCCAGAGACGAACATGACGACGCACGCAGTTTCGCTTAAGCTGCCGGAGTTTTGGGAGGCGCATGCATCGGTCTGGTTTGCTCAAGCCGAAGCGCAGTTCGAACTCAGAGACATTACCGCAGACTCGACGAAATATTATTATGTCGTGGCGGCGCTCGGCAGTTCGACAGCGGGCCGAGTGGCGAGCATCCTCGAGACAAGTACGCCACTTTGAAAGAACACTTGCTGAAGGCGTTTGGACTCCCGGACACCGAGCGGGCTCGCCGGCTGCCCACTGAACGGCCTCGGCGACAGCAAGCCGGCGGAGCTTATGGACAAGACGCTGGCTCTCCTCGGGAGACACCAGCCCGAGTTTTTATTCATGGAACTGTTTCTACAGCAGCTGCCTTTGCAGGTGCGGTCAGCTTTGGCCAATTTCAGGATTACGGATTGTCGGGAGTTGGCCGAGGAGGCCGATACGTTTTTTCTTGCCGGACAATAACACTGTGCGGCCGTGCAGAAGCCGGCGCAAGCTACATGGCTACCAGCGGAGACAGCGGTGGTCGCGGAAGCAAGTCAACGACGGGGAACCGCCGGCTTGTGTTATTACCACGCACGGTTTGGACCGAGGGCGACACGGTGCCGCTCGCCATGCAGTTACAGCAAGAAGGGAAATGCCGGCGCTCAGTAGCTGCCATGAGCGTCGGCCGAGCGGGCAGGCTGCTGTTCCTCCAGGACGACATCGCCGGGCGGCGTCTTCTGTACGATACGGGCGCGCAGATCAGCGTCATGCCGGCATCACGGGTGGACATGCTGACAGACGGACATGGCCCCCCCCCCCCCCCTTGAAGCCGCGAACGGCAGCTCCATCCGCACATTTGGGACACGGAGCGTACAGCTGTGCTTCAGGGGGCAGCATTTCCGCTGGGACTTTGTGACGGCTAGGATGAACATGCCCTTACTTGGTGCGGATTTCCTGTGTGCCGACGGACTGTTGGTAGACGTCAAGGGCCGCCGCCTGATTCATGCTTTGACTTTCTTCTCTTACCCGTGAACACTAGGGGGAGCAGAGGCAACCAGGCTGGCTCGCCTCTCAGCTGCGGATGAGTTTCTTCGGTTGCTGGCTGAGTTCCCGGACCTCACACGACCCACCTTCTCATCCTCCACGGTCAAACATGGGGTAGATCATGACATCTCGACCACTGGCCCACCGGTACATGCCCGGGCCCGGCGCCTGGACCCGGCAAAGCTCATCATCGCCAAGACAGAGTTTGACAACATGGAGCGCCTGGGCATCATCCGCCGCTCCAGCAGCCCGTGGGCGTCACCCCTGCACGTTGCAATCAAGCCTGGAGGTGGGTGGCGTCCGTGTGGGATTATCGCCGCTCAACGATGCAACGATCCCGGACCGCTACCCAGTTCCGCACATCCAGGATTTTTCTGCTCATTTGTCCGGTAGCGTGGTGTTTTCTAAGGTCGACCTGGTTCGGGGTTATCATCAAGTGCCCGTTCAACCTCTGGATATTCCCAAGACGGCACTGATCACACCTTTCGGCCTCTTTGAATTTTTGAGGATGCCGTTTGGCCTCAAAAATGCAGCACAGACTTCCCAGCGCCTCATGGACACTGTGCTTAGGGACCTGCCTTTTCTGTTTGTTTACCTGAACGACATCCTGGTTGCCAGTTCATCGAGGGCAGAGCACACGTCTCACCTGCGGATATTGTTTGCTCGGCTCAACCAACACGGGTTGATCGTCAACCCAGCTAAGTGTCAGTTTGGGTTGACAACCATTGACTTCCTTGGACATCGCGTCACTAAAGACGGGGCCGTTCCCCTTCCAGCGAAGGTGGACGCGGTGGCTAACTTTCAGCGCCCGCTCACAGTGAAGGCACTGCAGGAGTTGTTAGGAATGGTAAACTTTTACCATTGATTCATCCCCCGGGCAGCACAGTTGATGCGACCCCTTTTCGAAGCCCTGAAAGGCAAGACGGTCAAACAAGCGGTTGACTGGACAGAGGAGAGGGACCAGGCATTTGGGGATACCAAGACTGCTCTGGCAAGGGCAACGATGCTGGCACATCCCGCACCCATGGCTCCGATCGCCATCGCCACTGACGCTTCAGATTTGGCAGTGGGCGCCGTGTACGAGCAGTGGGTGAAAGGGGCATGGCAGCCACTCGCCTTTTTTAGTCGACAGCAGCGTCCAAACGAGAGAAAGTACAGCACTTTTGATCGGGAGTTCCTCGGCCTGTTTCTTGCCATTCGACATTTCCGGTTTCTGCTAGAGGCTCGACAGTTCACAGCTTTTGTGGATCACAAGTCTTTGACATTCGCTATGCGTAAGACGGCTGAACCACGGTCAGGCCGCCAGCAGCGCCAGCTCTCCTTCATCTCCGAATTCACCACAGATGTTCAAGATGTGGCAGGCAAACATAACCTGGTCGCAGATTGTTTATCAAGAGCTGTCGTGGGGCCGGTTCATTTGGGACTGGATTATGCTAAAATGGCGGAGGATCAAGTTTCGGACCCAGGCGTGCAGGAATTGAGGGCGGCAACAACGGGACTGCAATTGGAGGAGGTTCCATTCGGTGAAAAAGAGACCACGCTCCTCTGCGACGTCTCCACGGGTCAGACACGACCGGTTATTCCCACCGGATGGAGACAGCACGTGTTTGACACTATTCATGGTCTTTCGCACCCCGGCAAGAAGGCAACGCAGAGGTTGGTGACGGCGAAGTTTGTCTGGCACGGCTTGAAGAAAGATGTGCAAAAATGGGCAGGGACTTGTGTGGTGTGTCAACGTGCCAAGGTTCACCGCCACATAAAAGCCCCGTTGTCACAGTTCTCAATTCCAGAAAGGAGGTGGGCACATGTAAATGTGGATCTTGTGGGACCCCTTCCTCCGTCCCGAGGGTTCACACACCTCCTCACCACGGTGGACCGAACCACGCGTTGGCCAGAGGCCGTCCCGCTGTCGTCAACGACATCGGATGAGGTGGCTCGAGCGTTCATTGGGACTCGGGTCGCCAGGTTTGGGGCCCCAGCTGACGTTTCCTCGGACAGAGGCCCACAGTTCACGTCGGAGCTCTGGAACGCAGTAGCAGAAAGCCTGGGGGTGAAGCTCCACCGTACTCCTGCTGATCACCCACAGGCTAATGGGTTGTGCGAGCGGTTCCATCGCTCAATGAAAGCTGCTCTCCGGGCCAGCCTCAAGGACGGGGGCTGGGTGGACAGGCTCCCATGGGTCATGTTGGGGCTCAGAACAGCCCCCAAGGAGGACCTTCAAGCATCATCCGCCGAGTTGGTGTACGGCCAGCCGCTGCGGGTTCCTGGGGAGTTCATCCCCAAGGTCACAGACCCGTGGTCTGCGACACAACAGCGGGCCGCTCTCCTGGAAAAGGCCGGAGTGTTCACCCCGGTGCCCACGTCGCAGCACGGCCCGTCCAGCATAAAGACAGCGGAGTACGTCTTCATTCGCCAGGACGGCCGCCGTGGGCCCTTTAACCCGCCCTACGAAGGACCGTTTCGCGTTCTAGAGGCCGGGGACAAAACCTTCAAAGTCAACGTTGGCGGTAAGGTGGAGCAATTGTCGGTTGATCGCCTGAAACCAGCACAGCTCGACCTAGACCAGCCGGTGAGGTTGGCCGAACCCCCGCGGCGCGGGCGCCCTCCTATATTTCCACCACGCCGCTGCAAGGCCCAGAAGCTGCCGGCAACGGCCGCGCTGCCTCCAATTCCGGCTCCAGTAACGAGGAGTCGGGCAGGACGGTTGAGTCGGGCCCCGAGACTATGAGGGTGGTTTTTTTGTTTTCGTTAGTCTTGGTGAATTCTGGGGGGGCGTATGTAGGGGACTCTGTTGGGAGCACATAATTCACAATACTAGTAGGTTGGTGTGCAGGATACGTGACCGGGTCCCTTTAAGAGCTGGGAGCGTAACCAGGGCAACGGGGTGACATCGAGGGGTTTAAAGGTCACGAGGTGTCAGTGTCACGGGTGAAATGTTTGGTGTGAGGAAATAAACGGCCACAGTGTGTGCAGCCAAAGAAAGTGACTTTGTCCATATCGTTCATTCCCGCGCTCCTACATTTGGGTATTAATATTTTACTTTTTATGTAAATGTTGTTTTCTAAGTCTAAGTGTTTGTGTGATAATTGATCATGCTGTACTGCATTTTATGTATTTGTATTGTATTGTAATGTTTTTTGCCTGGACCCCAGGAAGAATAGTCTCCACTACGGTGTAGACTAATGGGGATCTTTAATAAACTAAAATAAACTAAACATCAGCCAGGGGAAGAAGAGAAGAGGTGCTGCTCCCCAGCGGAGGGTTCTGAGCGTGCGGCCGTACCCGAGACGTGTTTATTAATGATGTCTTTGTCTTGGTCCTCCAGCTCCTCCCAGCCATCCAGGTCCGTGATGTCCTCGATCTTCTTGGTGGTGGCTCTCGCCTTCTCCAGCTTCTCGAAGATGCACTTCACGTGATACCACTCCTTCATCTCGCCCGCAGACTCGCTGAAGGGGTTGGGCACCACCTTCCCGATGCGCACCACCTCCTTTGGGATTTTGTCCTTGCACTTCTTGCACCCCGCGGTGCCGCGCTTGGCGTACTCCACGATGAACCTCTGCTCCGCCATGTCGGAGAAACGCCGGTGGAGGGCGAGCCGCAGGAGTCTGGGTGCCGAGGAGAAACACAAGTGGAGCGCGTGAGCAGCTGGCGATGGAGGTTTGAAGCACGGGGCGACGGAGAGGGCTCGGCACGCTCTCCGGAGGTCGTGGCGCTGGAGGCCGACACGGATCGTCTTATGTGCTGATAAGACCAGTGGTCGATGCATCCAGGTGTGACGGAGGTCGAGTTACAACCTGTAGAAAGAAATAAGGAAATAATGATGAATACATTTGAAAAATAGATATTTTTTCTTGGTCGCTTTGACAATAATCAATCATTACTGGACCGATGAGCTGGAGGCCAGGCGTGAACACGACTAGTGGTCTCATTTACCCACTTGTTATTATAATGCGTGAATAACTGCGTATATCCCAACACACATGAAATAAATCTGGATAAAAACACGATTCATCTGAAAAAGTGTAGAGGAAAATATAAAAGTATAAAAGTAAATAGCATTTCTTTTTACAATCAAAGCTTGAAATGATGAAGGCACTTGCAAATGACACGCGGTCGTACAACATGTAAACCTCATTTTTTACTTATTTCCATTTTTAAAATCTTTATAAAATGTATCAAATCACTGATGATGAAGATCTTGGAGAAGATAATGACAAGAATAAAGAAATTTAAATCATACAATCTAAACTAAAAAAGCAATCAGGTTTGAATTGTCATTAAATATTGTCACTATTATGCGCTATAAACACACAAAAAGGGCCAAAGACAGCGCCACCAACTGGGCCCTAAAGGGATCTACATGACCCCTGCAGCTGTTTGGAATAATTGTTCATGTTTTTAACACAATATCTTGATCAGGTTATACTTGTTTCTTCACCAATAAATGTATCCTCAAATGTTACTCATGTAAATGTTACTCATGTAATGCGATCAGCGAGCCACATTAAAACATAACTAATAGTATGGAGGTTGTACTAAACATATACACACTACACACAGTGTTGTGTGCTTCTCATCTGTGGCAAACGTCTGTTGGTGGAGGATTGTCGTAATTTACAGCTGCAACAATTTAGCAATTAGTTAAATTCGATATAATAAACTATTACATTAATAAGCAACTATTTCGAATAATCAAAGTCAACATTTTCTGATTTCCAGTTTCTTAAATATGTTTAAAAAATTTAATTATTAACTGTGACAAGATGCTGAATATTTTTGAACTGTGGACACAACGAGATATATTTGTGTCCGTTATTTTTGGATTTTCTTCCCCATTTTCTGACCAAACAACTAATCGATTAAAGGAGGAAATAGTCGAATAGGCCAAAAAAAGAGTCGTTAGTTGCAGCTTCTCGAGTAATCACGACCAGTGCAATGTAAGAGAATCCACCCATAACTGTCAGTTCTAGCTGTTGTAAGTTCACTTAGTTTGAAGCTGTTAATGCATTAACTTTTCTTAAACCTTTTTTTATTGTTTTTATAACATAACATTGTTTAACTAAGAGAACGATGGCGGATCTTTGGTTCAGCAGCACGTAAAACACACAAAGTGTTTCTTGTAACCTTAACTGTCCCTACCTTTAATGTTTGACCCCCCCAGGCTTTTTCACTGTCAAACATATAAGAATCATCAACTTTTAATTTATTTAAAGCTAGGTAGGTAGTCAACACAACAACACAAAATATCCTACACTTAAACTTGAAAAAAAAATAAATTCTAATAAATTTCTTGGAGGTTTTTTTTGGTTCTGGGTCAAATTGACCCCGAGGGTAAAATATGTTAGTAAATGTGAAGGTAACAGGAGGGTTAAACTAAACTTTAAACGCAGCCCAGACCATTTGTTTCCAGAAAGATTCACAGTTATCACGTTTAATGTAATTTAAATGTGAATGTAATGTTTGACGTTTCACGACGTGAACACTTGTTCGGCTTCTTTGGCCACGTTACACTCTCTGTCCCACATATAATCAGCTAGCTAGCTAACATATTGCACGCCGATGATCAAAACGGATCAAAATGTCGCTGATATCTTGACACATAAAGGACATTTGCTGCTGCAATTACCTTAATGAAGCTCAGTCAAATACGACGGCACGCTTATAAAGCTAGCACTTCTCATTGTTGTGAGCCGAGAGCTCACCAGCGTCAAGTAAGCTGCTTTTACTTTGTAAAGACGCGATGCACTTCCGGTTTAGGTCTACAAATAAAAGTTATACTACCGATGGAAATGTGTTTATTCCATTTAAAGTATAACTGATTTATATTCACAGTCTTAATTAAGTAAGTATACTTTGTTTCGACACCTCGAACATCATGCGAGGGTCATATCTTACTTTAAAAAGGTGATATGTTGTTTTATTTTGAAGGACACGTATCGTATTTCCTGTAGCTCTCTGGTAACTTGACGTAAGCCGAGGGACAACACGGATCTACAGCATGGGCTGCACAAAGCCCCCTGGATTCTCTTCCTCCACCCTTGGTTGGGGTTCATTGTGAGTGACACAGTGGACCTTTAAACGAGTAGCAGGAGGTGTGTACCGCCATCTGCTGAACTGGAGCACTTCACTTCATCAAAATCACTTGATGTTTTAGTCAGTGCACTTTCACCATCTGATTGCATAACTGTAATATCCCCAACAAATTAAGACAATTAATTTGTAAAACGTAAAATAAAAGCAAGCATCATATTGGGGTTGTGGCATACATCGTTTCGTTTATTTATAAAAAATAAATCAATTCTTAAATCTAACATGCCCTGCTATTTTTATTGTATTGTATTGTTGTCACTTTATACTTTATTTTTTACATTTTCATTTATTATTTAAATACTTAAATGTAACTTGCCCTACTATTTTATTGTATTGTATTGTATATTTGTAAATAAATGTGTTGCTGCTGTGGCAAGAAATTTCCCCCTGAGGATGAATAAAGTAAAATATAATATAATATAATTAGACTTTTGGAAACTGCATCTTTGTAAGGACGCGATGCACTTCCGGTTTAGGTGTACAAATAAAAGTTATACTACCAATGGAAATGTGTTTATTACATTTAAAGTATAACTGATTTAGATTTACAGTCGTAAGTATACTTTGTTTTGACACCTCGAACATCATGCGAGGGTCATATCTTACTTTAAAAAGGTGATATGTTGTTTTATTTTGAAGGACACGTATCGTATTTCCTGTAGCTCTCTGGTAACATGACGTAAGCCGAGGGACAACACGGATCTACTGTTTTCAATTTACCTAAATTAATAATAACTGTTGTTGTCATTGTTAATACTTCCATATCATTCCATACCACATCAATATTAAGTTAGAAACATCCGACCAAACGTCAGTTGGGCAAACCCTTCTTACCTAAACGCAGCAAACCCTCACAAAAAAAAGTGTAAACACTCCGTTGACTACGTAAACAACGTACGCTCGAGCGCGTGGCCGACCGCTTTCCGGGCCCACATTCTACGGGAATACCGATCACGCGGCGCAGCGCCGTCTCCACTTCTCAGTGCGGGTGCGCGGAGGAGATGTCGGAGGGGAGGATCCAGATACGGTGTTGACGTTATTCCCCCCCCCCCACACACACACACACACACCAGACTGTGTCCGCGAGAGACATTTCTCACCGCGGCGGCAGCGAACTTTAAAGCAAAGAATGTGAAGGAGCTGAAAGTCTGGTCGACGAGGGACTAGCGTGCTAGCAACGTTAGCTTGCTAGCAACAAAAAACAACAACAACAACTGCTGCCTTTTATTTGCTGTCTCGCGACGGACCTCCCAGCTAACATCCGTCGAAAAAATGGTAAGCACCGACGACGTGTTGTTTCGTGACGTTAACCGCACGCCAGCTGTTTGTTGGCAATGTGACAGTTTGATGCTTAATGTGTCACAGTTGTCTGAAGGCCAGGTAGCTAAGCTAACTAGCGTACCTAGCTCTGAGGTTGACAGCTCGGGTCACCTGGCTGCTGCGGAGGAGGAGGAGGAGGAAGAAGACGAACACAAAGCGCCCCTGTTTAATGTTATATATTATCCTGTTAATGTTATCCTGTTTAAAACCAGATGTCCTCACTCTCCACAACGTAAACAAACAACCTCTCCGGACTAACCGAGTTAGTTGAGCTCCCCTGCAACACGATACAATTAAACGTTATTTATCATTCTGTTCCCAAAGATGTCAACTTTTAAATTCTTGCTCAACTCTTCAGCTCATCTTAGTATTTTTGCAGGAACAAAACGACACAAGTAGAACTTAAGTAAAACTTTAAATACCGCACGAGCAGGCAGCTGCATAGAGAAGGATTTGGGAATTTACCTGCATCAACAGTTATGGTGCTTCTTTTACACTTTAGTAAACACTTAAAAACACAAGTTACACTATATAAAACTGTGGAAAGAGTTCATAATAAAAAATAAAAAAAATTATATTACACTTCAAGTTGATTGTCACAACGTGCTCCATAAAAGAAAATGTAATATAATATATAATTCCATTAAATAGATAAATATCAAATTCAATTAATATAATCACAAAATAGAAGCAATACAAAGTGATCTGTGCTTGTGTAAAATAGTTTTGCTCAGTAAAGTCTGTCAAAGTAAAAAGACGAAACAGAAATTCTAGAAGTTTACATGCACAGCACCCTGAACAGTTGATTGTTTTCCAGAAACAGTTTGAATAGCAGAGCTGTAGGCGCGACGTTTTAAAACCTCAAAACTATCGATGACAATTGGAAAACGCAAGTAGTGAGTAGCAGCAGCAAAGTCACCCAGTCCCTCATGTCTGACGGGACGGGCTCCAGAGACACTTGTTTGTTCTTCAGGAGCAACAGGATGTTCCTGTCTGAGCATGTGGCTTCGGAAACGTGTTTTGCATACATAATATTCAGCCGTCAGCACACCCACGACTACATTTTCTGGCCCATTTATTTTCAACCTACGTCTTAGGAGTTTATGGCCAGGCAGTGGTTATCTATTCAGGTCAGATTTCTAGATCCAAAGCAAAACGTACATTATAACGTGAACACGATGCGTTAAAACGTCGTCGATTTGGTGAGAATCTTGAATAAATGTGGTTGTTTTGAATGAGATGTTTTCACAGTAAAATAAAATACACATTGGAGATGAATTATGAGCTGAAAAGTAACCCGGAGCCTGGTTGACCATGACCATCAATGATCAGCGATCTCTAAAAGTTCTATATTTAGTTTGCGCTGAGCCGAGCCGTGACCCGAAACCGCGTGTTTTATGATCCGTTGCACCTCCAATGGATATTGAATCATTCAGAGTGTCTTGTGTTCGGTCTAATTATTAGAAAGCCCCTTTGAGACATGAGAGCATTGCTCACACGTTGTGTGCGTGCCCGTCTGCAGGTGTACCTGTTGAACCCTGTAGAGAACCTGAGAAGCTACATCAACAACCGTCCGCCGCTGGTCATCTTCATGGTCAGCGTCAGTGCGGTGGCCATCGCCTTCCTGACCATCGGCTACTTCTTCAAGATCAAAGAGATCAAGTCTCCGGAGTTCACGGAGGTGAGTTTAAAGAGAAGAAGGAAAAAGAGATTTAATTTAATTACCTGCTCCATTTAAGAATCTCTCCCGTCGCAGAACAGGGTCCACGATGTTTATCGCCTTTGCATTTCCCCAAAGCGTTGCACCTTATTCAACCTTCCCCGGTCTCCCCCAGCTCCGTCAGTGAGGCTCACTGGAGCTAGTTACCTTGTAAAAATGAGGAAATCCAGGTGTTCTTCTTTTTTTATGTACTGTGCAACCTCTACAGCACATCTTAGCATCTCCTGTCCCCTTCCATCTGGCTCCAATACACGCACACGTGACTGAAAAGACGACGGCTGGAGAGAAGAAAAGGGAAACCAGTCAAAGTGTGATTTCATCCGTCTGCGAAGCTCCGGTGATATCGGTGCCTCGGAAGAGCCTGAGGGAGGATGTAAGAAGACAATTCCCACCGCGGCCGACGGTCCATCTGGCAGGAGATGCAGGAGCAGCAGCTTCTCCCTCTGGCTGCGAGGCTCCTGCATTCATCCTCCACCCTCCTCCACCCTCCTCCACCCTCCACCGCCCTCCTCCGCCCTCCTCCTCCCTCCACCACCCTCCTCCGCCCTCCTCAGCCCTCCACCGCCCTCCTCCGCCCTCCACCACCCTCCTCCGCCTCCACCGCCCTCCTCCGCCTCCTCCTCCCTCCACCACCCTCCTCCGCCCACCTCCTCCCTCCTCCTCCCTCCACCACCTCCTCCGCCTCCTCCGCCCTCCTCCGCCCTCCCCCTCCCTCCACCACCCTCCTCCTCCCTCCACCACCTCCTCCGCCCTCCTCAGCCCTCCTCCTCCCTTCTCCCCCCTCCTCCTCCCTCCACCACCTCCACCACCCTCCTCCGCCTCCTCCTCCCTTCTCCGCCCTCCTCCTCCCTCCACCACCCTCCTCAGCCCTCCTCCGCCCTCCTCCTCCCTCCACCACCCTCCTCCACCCTCCTCCTCCCTCCTCCACCCTCCTCCGCCCTCCTCCGCCCTCCTCCTCCCTCCTCCACCCTCCTCCGCCCTCCTCAGCCCTCCACCGCCCTCCTCCGCCCTCCACCACCCTCCTCAGCCCTCCACCGCCCTCCTCCGCCCTCCTCCTCCCTCCACCACCCTCCTCCGCCCTCCTCCTCCCTCCTCCTCCCTCCTCCACCCTCCTCCGCCCTCCTCAGCCCTCCTCCGCCCTCCTCCTCCCTCCACCACCCTCCTCCTCCCTCCACCACCCTCCTCCACCCTCCTCCCTTCTCCGCCCTCCTCCTCCTCCACCACCTCCACCACCCTCCTCCGCCCTCCTCAGCCCTCCTCCTCCCTTCTCCGCCCTCCTCCTCCCTCCACCACCCTCCTCAGCCCACCTCCGCCTCCTCCTCCTCCTCCACCACCCTCCTCCGCCTCCTCCGCCTCCACCGCCTCCTCCGCCTCCTCCTCCCTCCTCCACCCTCCTCCGCCCTCCTCAGCCCTCCACCGCCCTCCTCCGCCCTCCTCAGCCCTCCACCACCCTCCTCCGCCCTCCACCGCCCACCTCCTCCTCCTCCCTCCACCACCCTCCTCCGCCCTCCTCCTCCCTCCACCACCCTCCTCCTCCCTCCACCACCCTCCTCCGCCCTCCTCAGCCCTCCTCCTCCCTTCTCCGCCCTCCTCCTCCTCCACCACCCTCCACCACCCTCCTCCGCCCTCCTCCTCCCTTCTCCGCCCCTCCTCCTCCCTCCACCACCCTCCTCCGCCTCCTCAGCCCTCCTCCGCCTCCACCACCCTCCTCCGCCCTCCTCCTCCCTCCTCCGCCCTCCTCCGCCCTCCTCCTCCCTCCACCACCCTCCTCCGCCCTCCTCAGCCCTCCTCCACCCTCTTCCGCCCTCCTCCTCCCTCCACCCTCTTCCGCCCTCCTCCACTCTCCACCCTCTTCCGCCCTCCTCCACACCCTCATCCACACCCTCCTCCACCCTCCTCCACACCCTCCTCCACCCTCCTCCACACCCTCCTCCGCCCTCCTCCTCCACCCTCCTCCCTCCTCCACACCCTCCTCCGCCCTCCTCCACCCTCCTCCACCCTCCTCCCTCCTCCACACCCTCCTCCACCCTCCTCCACACCCTCCTCCGCCCTCCTCCTCCCTCCTCCCTCCTCCGCCCTCCTCCACCCTCCTCCACACCCTCCTCCGCCCTCCTCCACATGGGATGTTGCAAAATGGGGCTTCAAAGTGCACTGACAGGATAACGACCTTGTGGATCTGAGTGGGAGGCGTGGAGGTCGTGATGGTGTGTGAGACGCCGGTGGTGGTATGAGATGTGGTGGTGACTGTTGGTTGCCCCCCCCCCTGGAACACCTTCCTTCCTGCCTGCTGCATCTGGACCCTGCTGGACCTGCGGAGCGGGGAGGAAAGCGAGCTAGCGCCGGCCTGGAGTCGACCGCCGGAGGCGTGGTGGTGACAATGACGGGCGAGCGCTGAGTGGTGATGTGACTCTGTTCACTCTCCTGGTTGACCCCCCTGCCGCGCTCAACGCTCTTCTTCTGATCTCGCCTCTGACAAACGACGATGAAGCACGGCCTGAACGAGTCGACCACGCCGGAGAGCGTGGTGGTGACCGGCGGCCGGGCGCGCTCCAGCACCCAGGCGCCGCCGCCGCTGGACGACTCGGGCGGCGTCAACATCTCGGTGCCCATCACGCTCACGCTGGACCCCCAGCGCCCCTTTGGAGGCTACTCGCGCAACATCACCCACCTGTACGCCACCGTGCTGGGGCAGCAGGTCGGCCTTTATGGTAGGGCGTGTGTGTGTCTGTCTCTGTGTGTGTGTGTCTCTGTGTGTGTGTGTGTGTGTGTGTGTGTCTCTGTGTGTCTGTCTCTGTGTCTCTGTGTGTGTGTGTGTGTGTGTGTGTTTTAGCGCTTTCAACAAATATATAAAGTGTGATTGAAATATATATTTTGTATATTTTCATTGTGAGTTCACGATTGAAAATGACATTTAACGTTGCGAAGAATCGTACAACAACAACAACCGTCTCAGGCTGGAGACAAAACCGCTTACACCTCACCTATCACAGTAAAGTACGGATCACCTGGCTCCGTGTAATCCGACATAAACAAACATTGTTATTGTCGTTGGGAGAAGTGTGTTTAGTGTGTGTGTCACCCGGCAAGAACCGGTTTGATGCCTTTACTGCACGGAGGTGATGAACCGAGTTAATTAAGAGAGTTTCTCCTTTTTTTTAAATGAGTTTTAACTTCAACGTCTCTGCGGTGATGGTGGCAGCGTTGCGTAACATTTAGCTCCTCCCATTCGGTCCTCCTGGAGGTTTCAGAAAGCGGAGTGAAGCGTGACTTTAGTTCACCTTCCTGTCTCCTGAGAGCTCGTGTGTCTTCGTTATGGCCCCCAAAGGAAGTGCAGTTATTATTATTATTATTATCACTATTATTATCACTATTATTATTACTATTTTTTATTATCATTACTATTATTATTAACATTATAATTAATATTATTATTATTAATATTATTACTATTATTATTAATAATAATATTATTGTTATTACTATTATTATTATCATTACTATTATTATTATTAATATTATTATTAGTATTATTATATGTTTTTCTATCTTCATACTCTCTTTATCTCAGAGGAAGCTCGTGTCTGTAAAACTATTTTATTCGAATCCAACATTAAAATGACCAGAGAGCATCGCTCACATCGGGGTCACGCTTCTGGCGACCTCTGAGCGACCCCTCACTCGTCTTTTTGTTTGTCTTCCTCTTCGCGGCGCCGTTGGCTCGGCAACGGGTCGAGCTGTTTGCCGTGTCTTTTCATTTTAAACCCAATAGACCGGATGAGCAATAAGTCAATAAGGAGCGACGCCGCTTCTTCTTCCAGAGATCCATCTGTTGACCTTCAGTTATCGTGCACGGCATTGATAAAATAAGAAGAGTCGTAATAAATAACACACCGTTTGTGAATTAGACATTGAATTATTTGGACATTTGGGATCGTTTTTTGTATTAATGATCATTTTAAGAATTTTGAAAATAATTTAATTTTAAGAAATCATTTAAATTATTTATTATATAGAGTCTATTGAATCTTTTGTTATAATTGTGTCCTTTTATGTGAGTAATGAACCAATACCTCCTATTTATTTTAACGCATTTGACCTGGACACTGGACACCACGTATAAAAGCCGCATTAATAGAAAAGACAAGGTGGTTTTTTTGCTGCTTTTTTTATTTTTACTACTTTTCCCATCTAATAATTAGCCTTCAGATCAATTTGACACAAATTCCATTCAGTGAGAAATCGACGTCCTCCTTCTCCGTCGTTTGACTTTTTGCTGGTGAGAATCAGGAGAATCTAATATTTGTCCCACTTCATTATTTAAAGTGCAGTGTTTCCCCCGATAATCTTCTAATCTTCCAATTCCCTTTTCGCGGTTTGATAAATAATGCGTCAGCCCGCCGTGGGGGAGTTTGTACGCGGCGCTTTCTGGGCTCTCCTCATCGAGCCGAGAGGCCACATTCTTCAGGCCTGTCGGTTGTTTTAGTCGGACCGTGGCCGGCAAGTAGTCCCACGTCAACATACCGAGGAGGGGGGTGGATGAGCGAGTAGAGGGCCCTGTGAGCGCGGCACACTGGAGGGTTTCTGCCTGGCAACAACCTGGAAAGAGAAATAAATGTTCCCTCGTCGCCTTCATTTAGCCACAATCTCACATGCTCACTTTTTGTGTTTTTTGTTTTTGTTTTTGTGTGTGTGCGTAGGCCGGGAAGCCCACGAAGAAATAAACATCACTTTCACGCTGCCCGTCTCCTGGAACTCTGACGAGTGCGTGCTGCACGGCCACTGCGAGCAGGCGGTGTTCAGCACCTGCATGACCATCGCGGCGGCCAGCAACGTCTTCCCGGTCACAGTGTGAGTTATATCTCTGCCTGGGGGGGTTAACAAAGGTTACTGCACAATGGGGAGTGGGGGGGTTTAAACTATAAAACTGTCACAAATTAATTTGTTTTTTGGTTTACAGGCAGCCGTCGCACTGCGTGCCCGAGACGTACACCAACGCCACGTCGTGGTACAAGGTGTTCACCACGGCCCGCGACTCGGACACCAAGTACAGCCAGGACTACAACCCCTTCTGGTGCTACAAGGGAGCCGTCGGCAAGCTGTACCACGCGCTCAACCCAAAGCTGACGGTCATCGTCCCCGATGTGAGTCTCCGCCTCCTTTATGTAGAGTTCCTGGTTTACGTGATGACCGTTGTTATTATTATTATTCTTATTATAATCATAATTATTATTATATTGTATTTCCTAATCATTTTAATTGTATGATTTCATTTAGATAACCAAGTAGAAAGGTAATTTTTTGAATTTCTGACAGTTACTGTGCAAATTATTCTGTCAGGATTTGTTTACTTTGGTTACATTTGTTTATAATAATAATAAATAAATACATATTTATTATTATTACTATTATTAATTATATATAATAATAATAAACTATATATATATATATATTTTAATATATAAAATATATGTATTCATATATATATAAATTAAGATTAAATGTATATATTTATTTATATATTTATTATTATTAATTTATATATACATAAATATATGAATATATATTTATAATTTAAATTATATATATACAACAATTATATATATTATATATATATAAATATGTATTTATTATTATTGTTATTATAACACATTTTAATGAAAAACAATTGATTTATATCCAAAAACCTGCAGTTACTGTGAAATCTAATTCTGACCGGCCCCTCACCAGGACGACCGCTCCCTCATCAACCTGCACCTGATGCACACGAGCTACTTCCTGTTCGTCATGGTCATCACGATGTTCTGCTACGCGGTCATCAAGGGGCGGCCCGGCAAAGTGCGGCAAACCATCCCCGACTTCTGTCCCGAGAAGGTACAGCAGACACCGGCCGAGATATGTGACGAGAACAGGTAGCTCCAGCAACGCATTGATTGACCCGGGATCGGTTAAAGACGCGAGCCAATCACACGGCTGCGTCTCTGCCCACCGGCCACTATAGGTTATTACAGTTATTAAAACAAATATTCTTAATCTATTCAAAGTCAGAGGTGGAGACTCATCTCCTCGATGGATACTGATCCTCTTGACTGGTGACACGTTTGATGAATTTGTTATTTTGGGCATTATAAATATATTTGGATTGACATTTATGCCAAACTACGTTGAGTTATCTCAACTTTATTCTCCACTGGAGAGATAGAGCCATGTCAAGCTGCTATGACAAACGGTTATCAAATGAGTCAATGTGTCACAGCAATCCCATATATATATATATATGTGTATTTAGATATTTATTCAGATATTTGCGTGTGTGCGTATATAGATTTATATATTTATACATAAATATATATATTTATTTATACATATTATTTATATATATATATATTATGTATGTGTATATATATATTTCTGTATATATTAGGGCTGTGAAACGATTAAAATGTTTAATCGGGTTAATCACAGGTTTTTGGGGATTAATCATGATTAATCACATATTACCGATATTCTCGGTATATTTTGTGAGAACATAGAGATTTATGACAAAAGACGGATATATACATTTATACATTCTTCTATACAATGGTGCTGCAACTCAGCAGTTATTTAGCAGTTTTCTTCCATATGGAACATTAATACATCTTCATCCTAAACAGAATGTTTAACCCTCCTGTTACCTTTCGGGTCAATTTGACCCCATTCAATGTTTAATGTCGGTGTTCTTTGGGGTCAATTTGACCCCAGGCTGTATTTCACTGAGTCAAACATATCAGAAATATCAACTTTTTTATTTATTTAAAGGGCTATTTAGGTAGTCAACAAACAAACATAAAGTACCTCACACTTAAACTTGGGAAGCAATATTAATTCTAATAATTTTCTGGAGGTTTTAATTGCTGGGGTCAAATTGACCCCGAGGGTAAAATATGTTAGTAAATGTAAAGGTAACAGGAGGTTAAACAGAACATTTTTCTCTTGTTTGTCAACCATGAACTCCACCATGATACAATCTAAAGGCCTCTAGTCTTCCTCTAGCAGCTGCTGAGGCAAACTGACTGTGTGGGTTTTCTTCATGAACTGGGCCGTGATGAAGGGACGGCGGGACACCGCTGCAAAGCTGAAACCTCACCGGCCCGGACAGGTGGACAGATTGACAAGTGACTTTTTTTGCTCGGTCCGGCGCGCGCGCACGGAGCTCTGTGATCGATATGTTAACGCAACGCCAAGAGACAGAAATGACATGCTGCTGTGGAGATACGATCAACAACAGACGTTTAGTTTAATAAAAGAACAAAGACGTGCTATAGAGAACATGTCAGGGGCGGGCCAATCTTTTAATGTCATGCGATCTACCGACACTACGCGCGATCGACTGGCAGGTCGCGATCGACGTGTTGAGACCCTGATCTACAGGAAGTAAAAGTCGTAACAAGGTTTCCGGAGGTGAACCTGCGGAAGGATCATTACCGATGAACAGACCGTCTGCATGAGAGCGGACAGAGTTCAGATTGAAGTGGTGCATTGGAAGCTCATTTTGCAAGTGACTTTTTTTTCGTCCCGTCGACCAACAACAGACGGATTGGAAGCTCATTCTGCGCATGCGTTAAATGCGTTAAAAAACAAAAACTAGTTAAACCTGAAATTGGATTAACTGAGTTAACGCGTTATTTTTCACAGCACTAGTATATATATATATATATATTTATACATATATATATATTTGTTTATACATATTATTTATATATATATTATTTATGTGTATATATATATATTTATCTATATATATTAGTTGGATATATTTAATTAGATATTTGCGTATTTATATATACATATTTATATATACATGTGTATTTCTGATTGATTTAATGTTATCTCCATTGAAAAAAACAATGCTTTTCTTTGAAAAATAAGGACATTTCTAAGTGATCCCAAACTTTTGAACGGTAGTGTATATATATATTTATACACATATATATTTATATTTGTTATGTGTCTGTGCGTGTGCGTGTTGTTTCTCTGGAGGCCCGCACCATTGATGTCCTGCATTGAGCCATTTTCATTCCCTTCCACGAGCGTCACTGAGACCCTTTCCTTGTGTTGCAGGTGGCACTGTCAAAGGGTTGAAAAGGCCTCGGAGGGTCACGCCAGAACGTACCTGTGACACGCGCAAAGAAAAGAAGAAGAAGAAGAAACTTAAATAAACATCCCAGTTGCCTCGTGAACCCTGGAGATCCGACAAGGGGACACAAAGCTCTGTGAATGCATTACTCTCGCAATGTTGGGTTTTTCCAACCAAAGATATACAAGTGCCTGTATCTGTTGTGTACATACGTGTAGGATCTGATATTCTGTGCAAAACATCTTTTTTGTTGTTGGTCTAGCCCCCCCCCCCCCCCCGATTGGCAGTTCCGGTTCCCCCTCTGCGCGTCTGCAATGTCATTTAAAAAACCTTAAATAATTGATTGATTTAATATATGAACGGTACAATACGCTCTGGAGCTTCTTGTGGCTTTGTTTTTATTTTTTTGTTTTCTTTTATAGAAAAGGTGTCTCTTAAAAATATGATTTTCTACCTTTTTTTTTTATTTCCCTTGTTTCGTGGCTTCATCGCTCACCTGCCTCTCGTGGGTTGTGGTTGTTGTTGTTGTTGTTTTTGTTTTTCCTGTCACGACTTAATCTTCAACACCCGGATGAAGAGAATTGTTATCTTGCCTTACCTCATCCTCCTTCTATCCTACTCCTTCTTCCAGCCTCCTCCCATCCTCCTCTTTCATCCTACTCCTTCTTCCATCCTCCTCCCATCCTTCTCCTTCTTCCATCCTCCTCCTCCCATCCTTCTCCTTCTTCCATCCTACTCCTTCTTCCATCCTCCTCCCATCCTCCTCTTTCATCCTACTCCTTCTTCCATCCTCCTCCCATCCTTCTCCTTCTTCGATCCTCCTCCCATCCTCCTCTTTCATCCTACTCCTTCTTCCATCCCCCTCCCATCCTTCTCCTTCTTCCATCCTCCTCCTCCCATCCTTCTCCTTCTTCCATCCTCCTCCCTCCTTCCATCCTCCCATCCTCTTCCTCCCATCCTCCTCCTTCCTCCTGATCACCAGGTGCACGTGTTCAGGTGTTTTTCATAATTCTTTCACATTTTCTTTGCACATTGAGTAATTTGCTCCTTTCTGATTATTATTTGTAATATTTGTGTCCACAGTCACATTGGATATATATATATATATATATATATATACAGGACTGTCTCAGAAAATTAGAATATTGTGATAAAGTTCTTTATTTTCTGTAATGCAATTTAAAAAAAAAAATCATGCATTCTGGATTCATTACAAATCAACTGAAATATTGCAAGCCTTTTATTCTTTTAATATTGCTGATTATATTTACAGCTTAAGAAAACTCTAAAATCCTATCTCATAAAATTTTAATATTTCCTCAGACCAAGTAAAAAAGATTTATAACAGCTGAGTGTTTGTCAAGGCTCAGGAAACCCTTGCAGGTGTTTCGAGTTAATTAGACAATTCAAGTGATTTGTTTAATACCCTACTAGTATACTCTTTCATGATATTCTAATATTTAGAGATAGGATATTTGAGTTTTCTTAAGCTGATAATCAGCAATATTAAAAGAATAAAAGGCTTGCAATATTTCAGTTGATTCCAGAATGCATGACATTTTTGTTTTTTTAATTGCATTACAGAAAATAAAGAACTTCATCACAATATTCTAATTTTCTGAGACAGTCCTGTATATATATATACACACACTGTTTCAGTTAGACTTAACAATTTAATATAATAATGTATTAGTTTATTTAGTACTGTATAACCATAATAATATATTTATGATTGAATCATTATTTTGTAAAAAAACATCCCAAAAACAGTGTGTGTGTGTGTGTGTGCGCGACAGAATAAAAGGCGGCTTTCGACTGATCATATTCTCTCGTCATATTCCGACAGCACGGCTGACTTTGACAATCAATTATTCCAAATGTTCTGAATCGAATTTGCAATAAAGTAAAATGAAATTAAAAGTGCTCGAATCAGATTAAGTGTCACAAATGTGAAATCTATTATCAAATTAATAATTCAGTGTGAGAATAAACAGTCAAACTCCGCCTTGAATATTTGTGTTTCTTTCTCCCCCAATAGCATCCACAGATTATATATTTTTTACTTTTCCCTCTCGTGTTTTTATTCTGTTCCATAATCCACCTCCATGTTGAATGAACTTCTTTTCATAAGCAGCGTCATCTAAACCCGAGATGCAAGAATTCCAGTTGATTTGAACGTCATTCAGATTTATTTTTACAACTTTTTGTTCCAGTTAAAAGAAAATGTAAAAAAAAGAGGCGTGACTTGAATCGAGTGGTTTTCAGATTTGATTTCATCCGTTTGTCTCCAGAAATTTATCTTTTGTCTTTAAAAAAAGAAGTGTTTTAATTATTCTGTATTGAATGACAAGTCTTCCTGATTTCGATATGTGTGTCATATCTGAGAATGAATCCGTTTCTTCTGCTGTCTGCACCATTTGTTCATCTTTTTGCGTCTCTGTATATAATTGCAACAACAAAAGAAAAGTGACAATAATGCCTTAACGCTGTATAGTTTCATCTGAGTCCAACACGCGGCGCTCGGTTCATGGCTGGTGAGCCGCAGCAGGACTCACAACCAGATTTATTAAAAAGAAGAAGAAGAAGAAGAAAGGAGCAGATGCTAGTAGCTGTTGCAGGTTTTTTTTTAAACCTCCTCCTCCTCCTCTATCTCCGCCTCCTCCTCCTCCCCCTTCCTGTCACGTTGCACTTACAGGCGAGTATTAAGCCGACTCTGTGCCTTCTGCACTATGAAGCTGCACCCCCCCCCCCCCTGTACATATAGATAGGACCATAGGTTTAATGTGGCTATGACGTCATCACCCCCGCCCCCCCCCCCTTTTTTTGTTTGTTTTCCTCTCCAGTGGAACTGCTGTAAATGAATTAAAGTTCAAATAAATTGTCTCTAAAGTTCAACGTCACTTTGTCCTTTTCTTTCTCGACGGGGACGTTTATGATCCGCCAGGTGGAAATTATTTTTTACCAATTTGCCGGTGCTGGAGGTGAAATGTCACAGAAATTTTATGCGATTTGAAAACCTGGCTAAAATTGATATTTGACCAAATTTAGTTTCCTTATGTTAATGCAGACTTTTACTCCAATAACAATAATTAATTAATTGGCTGCAGCAATGTGCTTTGATCAAATAAAAAAACTACAAATCTCATCATCATCATCATCATCATGCAGAAACATGTCCCGCCAACAATGTGCCTTACTTATGTTCTTTTTAGACAATCAAGTAGTTATATTAGTTATATGAGGCTTTGTGTACACATACCTGTTCATTAAATACAATAAATTGGGTTTTTTGGGTGTATTTTCGGCAGATTTGTTGACAAAAAACAAACAATCCCAGGATCCGTTCCTTAAAGTCTGATTCTGACATTTATTTGATATGAATTGTCCTCTGTAGTGGACCACGGGACAATTTTCGTGTAAAAGGGCAGAAAAACATAGAAGATAAATGAACAAATTATGGCTGTAGAGTGATATTAAACCAATAATACATTCAACTTGATTATTTAAACTAAACATTCATCCATCTGGATTGTTTTGCTTGTTGGTTGAAGGATGGTAGAATATTTTATATTAAAACTGAACGTCTTATATCCAGAACTAACTTTAAACAGACATATTTGTTTTCATTTGGATTACCTAAACTAATGTTTTGTTCATCATTCTTTAGTGTTCTTCGTTTCTTATTTTACAATGTAGTCATTAAATACATAAATGTTTTCCTGGTTTCCACTATAATTGACATTCATATAATTACTATTAATTTAATAAACTAAAAACTAAAATGCTTTCAGAACTAAATATATCATTCCTGACATGTTAATAAACAAGAAAATAAATGAATATCATAGAAAAAAGACAATAATTCAGCAATATTTGACTTAACCTTTGACTTTCCCTAAATGTGCTGGCTGACAAGGCTCTTTTTTCGTCCATGGCAACCGTTCCCGCGTCTAACCGTCTATTTTCCGTTGTCATGGAGACCGGTAGTTAACGTCCACTTGGGAACTGAGATTTCAAAAGTTCAGCTCGCCCAGACTGTAGCTATGCAGAGGACAGTTACCGCCACAAGGAGCGCGAGGACGTCAAGATAAGGTCTGTCAACATTGTTTTTGATCAATTACATTGAAATTGCGTTGAATTTGTTGTTTGCTCACAACTAACAGCAGCGAGCTAGCTTGCCAGTGTTACGGTTTAAGAAGCGACCGTGTTAACTGGGGACCGAACGCGTTCGTTGTCGTAGTTACAGACAGCAGTTGAAAAAGGGAAGCGAACACGTACCGTTAGCTGCCCTCGTGAATGCCGCATTGTTTAATTGGTATAGTATATATTATTAAGTCTAGGGGTTGACACTGTATTACAAAATTAAACCAAGCGGCATTCACGTGGACAGCTATACGTTTTTTTCTATCATATTTTCCGGACGGCCGTCGTAACTATGACAACGACGGACCCGTTCAGACGAAAAGTCTCCAGTTAACAGGGTCGCCTGTTAAAGCGTCTTAACTTGTATGGATTTTTTTTTAAACATCGGTTGCAAGTGAAACGTTGTTAAAATACAAACGCCACCTCTCTGTAACCGCACGTGAGGTGAGGTAGACAACCAGCTCCGACCTTAATTCACCTTATGTGTACCACAACGGGCCGTCCCGCGAGCCCTCACGAGCGGCTGGCTGGGAGGCGCATGCGCAGGGACGGTCGCCTCATGAGCGGGGGCGTCTTGAAAAGTGCAATGCAGAAAATACATACAGAAATATTCAATAACTTTAGTGTTATTAAGTGTAGTTTGACAAAGATCACTTCATACATCAATGGGCTCCCCCTTGTTGAACTACATTTTAATGTGCTTTCATTAAATTTGGTGAATATTTATTGGGGAAAATATCACTTTTGACAGTAGCCTACAATTAAGATTTTTGTTTGTTTTGCTACATACATTTCTGCATTCTATTTCAATTGAACTTTATCAAACCTATGAAAATATTCTTACAGCATAACTATCTGTTCTTTGTTTCCTGATGTTTCGCTGCCTGGCGGATGTTAATTTGACAAAAAAAATAATTCTCCAAAACATAGCTAACGTTAACCGTTTTCACGTTACAGGTGACGTTATTTCACTCTGCTAGATCGGCGATGGAAGGGAAATATTTTCCTAGCTTGGTGCCTCATCCTCCGATCAAACCTCAGCCTCTGAATCTCTGGTGCAAACTCCCTAAAATCAGAAAATGCATTGTGAAAGAACAGAGGGGCATCTACTCGGATGACATCGCCACGTTCCCGTCAAAGGTGAGAGCAGAGCACTGAGCGTCTGTTGAGCGCTGACTTAAACCCAAGAGACTGAAGCTTCCTGTTTATTGATCAGTTCTCTACAGCGGGACCCGAGATCCAGCAGAGGTCGCAGAGTCATTCCGTCTCCGAGTTCAGTGAACGCAACGCGACAAAAGGTGCGACGCTACTATATTTGCACGCTTTTCTTTTAAGGTGCGTTCACACCAAAAGCATTGAGAATTGTTTGCGTGAGTAGAGTAGATCCCACGCAAAGTCAACGTACGGACGCGAAGTGGTTGCGGTAGACGCAAATTTTCGCCTCAAGTTCAAATATTTCACAGAGTTTCCGAAACTCGGTAGAGTGCATACCTTCGCATATCACAAGATTGCCCATTGAATTATGATCATTTTGGCATTAATTGCATGCCAATTGGATAGAAATTGACCGTGCTATGGTAAAAAGAAGATTTTGACCTTTTCATGACCTTGACCTGGACCTTTGACCCGATCAATCCCAAAATCTAATCAAATGGTCCCCGTATAATAACCAATCATCCCACCAAATTTCATGCTATTCGGTTTAATAATTTTTGAGTTATGCGAGTAACACGCATACAAATAAATAAATAAATACACAGCGATCAAAACATAACCTTCCGCATTTTCAATGCGAAGGTAAATATATATATAAATATATGATATTCATGTCATGAACCCGAACACGAGGGCGTTGGTGGGATGTTTCCAAAAAGTCTAAAGCAGAACTAGTGGTTAGATCTTCCATGGTGGATGGCGGGAACTGTTTTTACGGAGCTAAGCCACGGAGATAAGCCCCGCCCCTCGCGAAGATTCGCAACGCTTTGGGTGTGAACGCTGCTTTAAGCATGTAGGACCTTAAAGTCTTCATTTCTGATACGCCAGCTCTGTATTCACAAGAGGAGCATATCGTGCTTCTCTAAAATTAAAGATTTTCTAAAAAGAATATGTGTGTCCTTCTGCACTGTTCTCCTTAGCGACGACCTCCAAGACTCCAGATGACCAGCGCAGACCGGTTGAAAACTGTAACCATGGACCCATCTCCCAGCCATCACAGAAATTGTACTTCTGTCTGGGTGGGATTTCACAAAAGGTCCATCTACCCTACCAAACGCTGCGTGGACAGATCCCCCGCAAGTTAGCGATCGAGAGGTACGAAGAGTGGGAAGCTTTCCGTTCTCATCCTGCATCTTATTGTTTTGAGGGTATTCCACAGATTGTTATGCCAGATTCACTGGTCAGGTGTGATTGATCAAGACAGTGAGCGACTATCATACATAAATACACCAGGGCAAAGGGCAAAACTGCCCCAAAGAAAGATAATGTTGCCCCTGATATCACCAGGAGAGGGAAAAAATGCCCCCATAATTTAGATAATTTAATAGTGTTTTATTTTTGATCTTTGCTGTGTGTGTCCTATATATATTGCCTGTACTAGGGAGGTACACACACAGATATATACAGGATTGTCTCAGAAAATTAGAATATTGTGATGAAGTTCTTTATTTTCTGTAATGCAATTCAAAAAACAAAAATGTCATGCATTCTGGATTCATTACAAATCAACTGAAATATTGCAAGCCTTTTATTCTTTTAATATTGCTGATTATGGCTTACAGCTTAAGAAAACTCAAATATCCTATCTCTAAATATTAGAATATCATGAAAAAGTATACTAGTAGGGTATTAAACAAATCACTTGAATTGTCTAATTAACTCGAAACACCTGCAAGGGTTTCCTGAGCCTTGACAAACACTCAGCTGTTATAAATCTTTTTTTGGACTTGGTCTGAGGAAATATAAAAATTTTATGAGATAGGATTTTAGAGTTTTCTTAAGCTGTAAGCCATAATCAGCAATATTAAAAGAATAAAAGGCTTGCAATATTTCAGTTGATTTGTAATGAATCCAGAATGCATGACATTTTTGTTTTTTTAATTGCATTACAGAAAATAAAGAACTTTATCACAATATTCTAATTTTCTGAGACAGTCCTGTATATATAAATATATTTATATATATATATATAAATATAAATATGTATATATACATACGCAAATATCTAATTAAATATATCGAACTGCTATATATACATAAATATATATATATACACATACATAATATACAGTATATATATAAATAATATGTATAAACAAATATATATATATGTATGAATATATATACATATACGGATTTATAAATACGCAAATATCTAATTAAATATATCTTACTAATATATATAAATAAATATATATATACACATAAATAATATATATAAATAATATGTATAAACAAATATATACATATATATATGTATAAATATATACAAATATAAGAATTAGAATTATTAACAAACAAAGAAATAAGTTGTAATTGTTAATAGTTGTTTCAAATTGTTTTATAACAATAAATAACCACAAGTAAATAAGAATACAATTTTTGTTCTGATTTATGTTTTTTTTCTTTTCCTTTTTTTATCCAAGAAAACACTTTGAATCTGTAGACTACTGCCTAATATTCTTATTATTGGTATTTGTATGACAATTGCTCATATACTGTATGAATAAATGAAATAATATTTGAACACAAGTTTCAAATAGTGCCCAAATGTATCTTTAAATGCTCCTGGATTTCAGTCAGTGGGGGAGAAGATGCCCCCTAAAAAACATGTAAATGTCCTCCCCTGCACATATTTAGTGACGTTCTCTTCTTCTACATTCGCTGGCTCCACGATGCGGTTTATTTGAACTGCCTGTGGAGACGTCTCGACACTGTTTTGTGTTGTTCTCTTCCAGACGTCGACGGGAATATTTAAAGTTAGACTTTGAGCAGCTGCTGGCGGAAGAAGGCATCGATTCTGATCGCCTGATCCTGAGACACAAGAGCGGCGGTGAAGTGACCTCCACGGACGAGCCTGCACCCCCCTACCTCCCACCGGAGGTACGAGCCCCACTGCTGCAATCTTCGCTTTAGCCCCCCCCCCCCCTCTCTACCTCCTTCTGTTTCATGGATAAAGGAGGTCTGGATCGTGATCCAAGCCTACTACTTATTATTCATACATGTATATATTCATTGAATGTGTTTATGTAATAACTCTGTAACGCTTCCTTCTGGTCACATGACATCTATTGTTCTGTCCATCCTGGAGAGGGATCCTCCTCTGTTGCTCTCCTCAAGGTTTCATCACTTTATTCCCCCGGAGAAAGTTGTTTTTTTCCTGTTTTTTTGAGGGAGTTCTTCCTGCTCCGATGTGAGGTCAAAGGTCAGGGATGTCGTACGTGTACAGAATGTAAAGCCCTCTGAGGGGAGTTTGTGATATTGGGCGATATAAAATGAACTTTACATTTAGCTGACGCTTTTATCCAAAGCGACTCACAATCGTACACGTAGACGCAGCTACAGGGAGCGGCTCAGGGTCAAGCGTCTTGCTCAAGGACACATCGACTAGGGTGGGGATCGAACCTCCGACCCCCTGATTGAAAGACGGACCCGCTACCCACTGACCCGCCGTCATGAACTGAGCGGAACCTTTGCTGTGTCGGTCCCTCGAGGTGTTTGACGACACGGAGTACGACAGCCGGACCCCAGACGACTGGCTGGCCCTGGCCGCCGCCGAGCGATCACACGGCCGCCGTCCGTTCCCCGCCAGAGCCCTGCTGCCCACAGACAGCGCCTCCGGTAACATGTTCTCCGTATGTTACACTGCGTGAGCAGAGGTGGACTCTGTCTTCTGATCTCGGGTGATTATCCTCTCTTCTCTCTCTCTCTTTTGAAGAGGACCCAAACGGCTCCTCCCCCTCCCTGGGGTACAGCTGGCGTCTGGCCGAGGTTCTCGACTACAGTCGGGAGAGAGTCCAGTTCCTGGTACGGAAGGTTCACCCCGAAGACGACGTGAAGGCGCCGGCGCCGGCCGCTGACTTCTGGGTTCCCAGGATCAGACTGATGTTCCTCGCCGAGGACCCCCGAGTCTTTGCGGAGCGGATCCGGTTCGCCGTGCGCCGGCGGGACGACGCAGAAGCGCTGATCCTCTACCAGCTGACCGTGGACCGCATGCCGCTCTGCAGCCGCACGGCGCCCATCGAGCCCCAGAGCCTCCAGCGCATGAAGAAGCTCTCCTTCTCGGCGCCTGAAACCAGGCCGGACATGTGAGGACAATATCACACGGTGTTACTGTCTTCTGCTTCTTCTGCTTCTTCTGCTTCTTCTGCTTCTTCTTCTGCTTCTTCTTCTTCTGCTTCTTCTTCTTCTTCTTCTTCTGCTTCTTCTTCTGCTTCTGCTTCTTCTTCTTCTTCTTCTTCTTCTTCTTCTGTCTCCTCATTGGTCTTCTTCTTCTTGTCCTTCTTCTTCTTCTAGTTCTTCTGCTTCTTCTGCTTCTTCTTCTTCTTCTTCTTCTGTCTCCTCATTGGTCTTCTTCTTCTTGTCCTTCTTCTTCTTCTTCTAGTTCTTCTGCTTCTTCTTCTTCTGCTTCTTCTTCTTCTGCTTCTTCTTCTTCTTCTACTTCTTCTTCTTCTTCTTTGGCTCTGTCTCCTCATTGGCCTTCTTCTTCTTCTTGTCCTTCTTCTTCTAGTTCTTCTTCTGCTTCTTCTTCTACTTCTTCTTCATCTTCTGTCTCCTCATTGGTCTTCTTCTTCTTCTTGTCCTTCTTCTTCTAGTTATTCTTCTTCTTCTGTCTCCTCATTGGTCTTCTTCTTCTTGTTGTCCTTCTTCTTCTAGTTCTTCTTCTTCTTCTTCTGTCTCCTCATTGGTCTTCTTCTTCTTCTTCTTCTTTGGCTCTGTCCCCTCATTGGGCTATTTCTTCTTCTTGTCCTTCTTCTTCTTCTTTTAGTTCTTCTGCTTCTTCTCCTCCTCCTCCTCCTCCTCCTCCTCCTCCTTCGTCCTCGTGGCCCGTGCGTAAAGAGAAGATGATGTGTGCAGCGTGGAGGCGTGTGTCGAGCGTCTGGAGAAGGAGGTCCGGCTGGATTACGAGTGTGCGATGAACCGCATGTTCCTGCACAAGATGGTGACGAGGCACCCGGAGGAGTTTGCACACGTCACGCTGCCACCGAAGGATCCGGAGTTCGTACCCCAGAAAGGTAAGTTGGAGAGCTTTGGATATATTTGTTTTGAGTCAATTTCCAATTCGCAAAAAAGTGCATTATTATCCAAAAACCTGGCGTTCGCCTCGGAGCCTGAACCCCGGTGTGTCCGTGTCTCTGCACAGGGTGCGTTCCTCCCTTTCCCTTCCAGAAGTGCAAACAGGCTTTCTTCAGGTTATCCCACCTCACGACGCTGGAGGTGCTCTCCGTGTTATCTGACGTGTGGACCGAGTGCAACAAAGTCCAAAATATGAAGCTGTTCAATGTCGCCTCGGTCGAACCGCTGCGACTGGTCAAGTTTGAAGACGTCCAATCTCAAATGCACAATCAGGTATTTATTAAAATATAATAATGTCACTTACTTTTTTTTAATCGTTTAGATATATTAACATAAAACAAATACAAAAATGTCAGACATAAACATACAAAATAATAATAAATAAACAAGGCAAGATTATGCATATATATATATATCGATAGATAGAAAGATGGAAATGTGTAATTTTGCCCTGTTTATTTTTTATTATCTTTTACATACATGATACACCCAAAGACAAAAATAAAATAAAAAAACAGAAATAAATAAATAAACCACCCCCCCTGCACTCTTTAATGATCTTTTACTTGTTAATGTGTAACACCATCCTGCATCTATATTTGCATTTCCCTGAAAACACAAATCCGGCCCCTGAGTGTTTGACCCCTCCTCTAATTTGTAATAAAAGCCATACTCCGGTATTGTAGCGTTGGGGTAGCTTTTCTTCTGCTTTCTGGGCTTCAAAGTAGTTTTTGTGTCTTTGAAATATAAATATGAATGTATTGTTCACAGCACTAGTGGTAAAAAAAAGCGTCATCTGCAGTTTATTGGCGGTCAAACCATTGTATGGCAACATCTCTTATGGGTCATCATAATCATAGGGTAGGCTACTGGTAAAAAAATTAAATAAATAAAAAATCTATATTTATACAAATCCCATTTATTCAGATATAACCACGGGTACATGTTGGATTACCAGATATCTTTCAGGTGAGGAAGACACCTGAATGCCACGTGACATCTCTCCCTCTCCAGATCAGCTTGTTTCTCAGGAAGTCGTGGGTTTCCACACTGAGCGACGGCATCCGCTCCAGGCTGCTTAACTGGGGCAAGGGCACGTACAACGCCGACGAGTCCCGCTGGGACATCTACAAGTTCTCCAAGCTGTACAAACTGGTGGGCGCGTTGCGCTTACAGCTGCAGAACGCCCTGCGCGTCCTCGTGCAGAACTCGCTGCTCAGCCTGACTCGGGTGGTGTCCGACGCCTGCCACCATGTTCTGACGTGTCCTCCAGATCTGGCCTGGGGGAGCAGCCTCAACACCAGCCCCTACACGTAGGACCCATTGATGGACACATCTCCACACACACACTTGTGTGCTTCTCTGCATCTGTGTTTTTTCCTTTGATGTTCAGGGTCCGTACGGTCATGGGAAAACCTAGAAAAGTCCTGGAAAAAACAAAAATCCCCCAAAATATTGGAAAAGTCATATACATTGTGTTATATTCAGCGGCTTTTAAAAGAATGACGCTCTAAATATAAACCGACATGCGCTCTCTCATAGTCGCACATTTTTCCACGCTGCAAGTGGACGCACCGTGACGTAAAAGACATAAATGTTAGGTATTTTAATCAAACTAGTGTCTCTCATTCATTTGTGTCATTAAAGGTTTTATACTGTATGCTTTGGAATTCTCATTGTTAGTTTAAATACGACATTTTCTCACATTTTCATCAACACACCGAGAAAAAAAAAAGAATGCGGTCATGGAAATTTGGTTTAAAGTCCTGGAACCCCATTGGTCAACATGTGTGTGACCCCTGGATGATCTTATATCTTGTAGTTTAGACACTTTAGACTGTGCTAAATATGTGATATCGTGTTTGTAATATGACTCCATTCTCTGTCACGACAGGCCTCAGAAGAACCCTCTGTTCCTGGTGGACCTGGTCCTGAACCAGACCGGGGTGCACTACAGCCCTCCCCTGGAGGACTTTGAGACGTCCCTCGTCAACCTGATCGATGAGGCCGTTAAGGCCACGCACAACGTACCGCAGCCCGAGAAGGTAAAATATCATCCGCATTACAAAGTATGAACTCAAAATAACCAAATGTGATGTCAAGACGTGTTCATCATCGGTCCCTCTGGCCGGGGATGACGGTCCTGACTCCGCGGGGCCGATGATTTGACGGCTCCTCCTCTTGTCCGTGCCAGTTTGTGATGAAGAACTTGTACGTGGGTCACGGTCCGGTGCTCATCGCGGTGAACGTATTTCAACCGGAGGTGGTGGAGCTGCGAGAGAAGGTCCGCAATGCTCTGAGACAAGCAGCCATACCTCTCAGGGCTTATGCTGCCGCATACGAGAAGCACTTAGAGGTGCACAACGTGGACGTCCAGACCCTGCTGCGGTAAGTGTGACGTACGAGAGGTCCGATTCGTGGTCCATTCAGCATGCTTTTCTCTCCTCAATTGGAATCTACATCTTCTCTGCCAGATCTCATACGCATGCAGAACAGACCTCTCAAGAGGTGAAGAAAGAGGTGGAACAAAACCTCAAAGACATGGAAACGCTCGAGCGCTCTCTTCCATCCACCATCGCCATCGGGCCGTTTCTCGTCCGCGTGGAGGCGGTACGTCAGGCTCTCTGTAACAAGAGAAAGGCTTTGGGCCATGCGATGCTGCAGCACTTCACCCGGAAGCTACGCAAACAGATTGATAACGTAAGTCATTTGTATGTCTATATACATACGCATGTATGTGTGAGTGTGTGTGTGTACAAATAGGTATATGTCATTTGTACCATGTATGTTTGTACTTCTTCTGTACACAGTAGTGCATGATGGGTGTTGTGTATTGAAGTGTTTTGACAATGCATTTCTTTGACACAGGATCTACACTACCGTTCAAAAGTTTGGGGTCACTTAGAAAAAGAAAATAACTTATAAATGTCCTTTTTTTTCAAAGAAAACACTTTTTTTTCAATGAAGATAACATTAAATTAATTATGAATACACGCTCTACATAGTTAGTGTGGTAAATGACTATTCTCTGGTGTTTAATGAAGTCTCTACAGAGGTGTGTAGAGGCTCATCTCCAGTGGTACATTGTCTTATCGCCTTAGAAGACTAGCGGAGGGGTAGAAAACCCTTGAAAACCCTTTTTATGTGAGCGCAGCTGAAAACAGTTATGCTGCTGAGAGAAGCTATAAAACTGGCCTTCCTTTGAGCCACAAGTTTGAAGTAAAACATTAATATTTCCAATAAAAATAATTATTTATTACCTTGTTATCTTGACTATATTTTATAATAATTTTGCAATTAATTTGATAAATAAAAGTGTGAGTTTTCATGGAAAACACAAAATTGTCAGCGTGACCCCAAACTTTTGAACGGTAGTGTATATTTTCACCAGTTTGAAAGTGGCCTTTTCCTTCCTTTTCAAACTTTGATAATATTTTTTTGAAATCTTGTGTGTGCAGGCCTGTGAAGAGTGCAGCAGAACGAGCAGAAAGCTTTGTGAAAGGGTGAACAGCATCGACGAAATGGCTGAAAAGAGGGAGTGGATGATGCAAATCCCCAAAGAACTCAAGAGTTACAACGTAACTGACTGGCTTTTTCTCTTATCTGTCACATGAAGGTTTACTTTGTCAATACATCTGATGACTTTTATGAATCTGTCCACAACAGGAAGTTCTTGACAAGACACTGTCAGACTATGAGGTCGTAGAAGAACTTCTCCACAGTCTTTCAAATGAGGATTTTGATCAAAAGTAAGGATAACATCATCACGCCGGTGTTCTACATTCATTCGGGGGCGATGGGCGATCCGCTGGGTTCGTAGTGCTTCGAGTGAATCGATGAAACTGATTGCTTTAGTTGCAAACCCCCGCAGGTGGACGGCTATTAAGTGGCCCCAAAAGATCATCGACCAGATGGAAGCGGTCGCCGTCCAGCACGAGGAGGACGAGGCGCGCTTCTATAAGATGCAGCTGGTGGACCGGGACCACTTAGAGGAATCCCTAGACTCTCTAAAGGTCAGCTGATCCCTTTCCTTTGGACTTTTTCAGATTCTCTTCATTTGAACCGTCTCTAAAACGATCCGCTCTAGACGGGCCTTTTTGTTTATTACGTCTCGATGTCAAGATTTTTTATATGGAGTCAAAGTGAGTCGATATTATTTGGTTCTAACTCTCCACGCCTGTGTTTATAGATACTGGTCTCTGGGTTTGCGGCTCATACAGACATGCATCACGCCCATGAGATCGCCAACAAGGTGAGGAGTAAGAGCAAGCAGCTTCAGGAGTGTCAGGCGATGGCTCGGACGTACAACACCAGGGAACGACTGTTGGGTCTTCCTGTCACGAACGTAAGTGAAAGAGAATCCACCAAATCACGTATGTGTGTGTGTGTGTATACAGTATATGTCTATGTATAATATATGTCCGTGTTTATGTCTATAAACTCTTCCTTACGCGAATAACATGAGATCGTATCCTTCTTTTCCTGTTGTCTTTATTTGATGTAGCAAAAAACGTTAACTAGATACACAAAATGTGATGATATGTTACGATCTATTACAATCTGTTCCGTTCATACGATATGATACGGTATGGTATGATAATCCGCGTTCATACGATATGATACGGTACGCTACGATATGATACGTTCATACGATATGATACGGTATGGTACGATAATCCGCGTTCATACGATATGTTACGGTACGGTACGATATGATACGGTCCGATAAGATACGGTACGTTACGATATGTTACGGTACGGTACGATATGATACGTTCATACGATATGATACAGTACGATATGTTCCGTTCATACGATATGATACGGTACGGTCCGATATGTTCAGTTCATACGATATGATAAGGTCCGATATGTTACGTTTATACGATATGATACGGTACGGTACGATATGATACGTTCATACGATATGATACAGTACGATATGTTCCGTTCATACGATATGATACGGTACGATATGTTACGTTCATACGATATGATACGGTACGGTACGATATGTTACGTTCATACGATATGATCCGTTCATCCGATATGATACGGTACAGTACGATATGTTACGTTCATACGATATGTTACATTCATACGATATGTTACGTTTATACGATATGATACGGTACGATATGTTACGTTTATACGATACGATATGTTACGTTTATACGATATGTTCCGTTCATACGATATGATCCGTTCATACGATATGATACGGTACAGTACGATATGTTACGTTCATACGATATGTTACGTTTATACGATATGTTCCGTTCATACGATATGATACGGTACGATACGATATGTTACGTTTATACGATATGATACGTTCATACGATATGATACGGTACGGTACGATATGTTACGTTTATACGATATGATACGGTACGATATGTTACGTTTATACGATATGAACTCGTGCATCAGTTATTTGTGATACTTTTTTCTGTACATGTGCGTTACAGTACGATCGGCTGCAGAAGCTTGTCAAGGACTTTCAACCTTTCAAAGATCTGTGGACAACCACCTCTGATTGGCTTCGTTGGCATGACAACTGGCTCAAAGACCCGCTGTCTTTCATCGACCCCGAGCAGCTCGAGAGCAATGCGTTGCACGCCTACAGGACCATGCACAAATGCGTTAAACTGTTCGACGACGTTCCCGGTAGGTGACCCGTCTGTCATCGACAGAGCGAAGTGTGATTGTTCGCTGGTCTGACGCGTTCTTTTCTTCGTCCGACGCTACGCCAGAGTGCCAGGCGGTGGCGACTATCGTCCGAAGCAAGATTGAGGACTTCCAGCCCTCCATTCAGCTGATTCAGGGCCTGGCGAACCCGGCGATGAAAAGCCGCCACTGGGAGATGCTCTCCGATCGCATTCAGATGAAAGTCAGGCCCAGTGACAAACTGACCTTATCTCACTGCCTGGAGCTCGGACTCCAGAACCACGTGGAGGAAATCACTCATGTGGCCGAGGTAGCTGGGAAAGAGTACGCCATCGAACAGGTACCCTTTTGAAGAGGAGTCGTTCTCTAACCACAGTGTTTTACGAAGCGTTAAGTTCCTACTAGGATGTGTTTTGAATGGAGTGACCCTATAGAACTGCAACGTTTGGACAGAGTTTGGGAAGCTTAATTTAATTTTAAATGGAGCACTTAGACCTTTTTTTTTAACACCGTCTCCTCACTCAGGCCCTGGAGAAGATGGAGCAAGAGTGGTCGGCAATAGACTTTGATGTGTTGCCCTACAAGGACACGGGCACCTACATCTTGAAGAGCCTGGATGACGTTTTGCAGCTACTGGATGACCACATTGTCGTGACGCAGAGCATGTCCTTCTCGCCATTCAAAAAAACCTTTGAGGACCGTATCAACACCTGGGAGAGCAAGCTGAGAATGACACAAGTACACACACACACACACACAAGCATATGGTCTTGTGTTTTGTATTATATTATGCGGTGTCTTATGTTCTGGTGCTTACAGGATGTGTTGGAGGAGTGGCTGACATGCCAACGTTCCTGGCTCTACTTGGAGCCCATCTTTAGCTCTGATGACATCAACCAGCAGCTGCCCCTGGAGGCGGAACGATACCAGCACATGTATCAGACCTGGAGGGGCATCATGCAGAGCGCCTCCAATAACCGAAACGTCAGAGCTTACATAACTCTTCCTATTACATTTTTTTCATAAGTATTCAGTTCTTTTCTGGGGGCAGTGTTTTGGCATATTGTATACATTTTTGGCAAAGGCGTGTTTTATTTGTTTGTGTTAAGTTCAAGCTCATTTACGTAAAAAGTCTATAATAAACTGGCCAAAATATGGGCAAAAATGTCCCCAATTAAACCCATTAAAACCACTATTTTTTTATCCAATGGCCATTACAGCATTTGTCTCATATCATGATTTGCATCTAGTGTCCTGGCTTCAAAATTGGTTTTACTATATCCACCATATTGCAATTTGTTTTGAATGTTTGTCTTATGGGGCAAATACATGCTATTTGTCTGGTTTCCTGCCCCAAAAATTAAAATGCATCAACCTTTATGATCAGTAGCATATCTCAGACTTGGAAAATATCCCCATAGTATTATGAAAACAAACTGGGATTTGAAGGGTAAATTAATGAAAAGGAATTCATTGGATTTATGATCAGGATTGAGAAAAGATGAAAGAGGTTAAAATTATATATAATTAATGTTGCGGGTGAGAGGGAAGTCTGGGTCGGATTCAGCGGATTAAAATGGATAAATAATAATTCATATATAATTGTATGGCAGATTTCTTGACGCAGACATTTTCTCCTCTCGGGACATCAGCGCAACTTTTTTAAGGGTTAAAAGACAGGTTTTGTAATGCAACTTTATTTTTGTACACCGTTAATATATGTGTCTGTTTTTTCCCTCTAGGTGATTGAGCTGTGTCAGGATGCCAATCTACTCGTCAAACTGAAAAAGTGCAACATGCGGTTGGAACAGGTGCAGAAGGGTCTCAGTGAATACTTGGAGAAGAAACGAGGATCCTTCCCCAGGTACGCTGAACACAACGGGCCCTCAAGAGTGGTGTTAATAACAGAGTTATGAGATGACTCCACATAGGAGAGGGTATGCCTTGATGTCACTTTTTCATCCAATAATAACAATCACGCCAACAGTCATTGCCCAAACAAACATGCTTTGGTGGCTCTAGATCACAGGCGTCAAACGCGAGGCCCGCGGGCCGATTCTGGCCCGACACGTCATTTTATGTGGCCCCCTGACGGCTTGAAAAAAAATATGATCACCTTTTCTTAACCCTTGTGTTGCCTTCGGGTCAATTTGACCCGATTCAATGTTTCACCCTCCTGTCGCCTTCGGGTCAATATGACCCGATTCAATGTTTAACCCTCCTGTTACCTTTATATTTACTAACATATTTTACCCTTGAGGTCAATATGACCCCAGCTATTAAAATATCCAGAAAATTATTAGAATTAATATTGTTTTCCAAGTTTAAGTGTGAGGTACTTTATGTTTGTTTGTTGACTCCCGGAAGAACACCGACATTAAACATTGAATCGGGTCAAATTGACCCGAAGGCGACAGGAGGGTTAAATATTGAATCGGGTCAAAATGACCCGAAGGCAACACAAGGGTTAAAGAAATTTAAGAAAAATATCCTGTGCTTTTATTTTGAAGGTTTGAAATTAAATGGATTTGTGTTATAATATAAGAGAAAAGTTCTTATGTACACTATTCCTACACTCAAATAAACAATCAAATGCAAAGTGAGTTATTTAACAATATGTTCAGCAGTAGTTTATACTAAAATATCATGTGCTTTTATTTTGAAGATTTCCAATTAAATGGATTCATGTTATAATATAAGAGAAATGTTCTTTTGTACAATATTTATACACTCAAATAACACAATAATCAATTACAAAGTTAGTTATTTAACAATATGTTCAGAAGTAGTTTATACTAAAATATCATGTGCTTTTATTTTGAAGGTTTCAGGACTCATTTTATAATACTAGAGACATTTTCTTATGGATAATATTTCTACACTTAAATAAACTATAATCAAATGCAAAGAGAGTTATTTAACAACATTTTCGGCAGTAGTTTATACATTTATATGTTTCTGCTACACCGGCCCTTTAAGAGGCAGCCATGATGCTGATGTGGCCCACGGGAAACATGAGATACACACCCCTGATCTAGATGGACGTAGCTTTAATACCGAAAGTAAACAAAGCAAACGCCTTGCTCAACCTGGACACACTGTTGATGACTCTGGACTGTGTGCTCATCAGTGGGTATCTCTCCTTTAGGTTCTACTTCCTGTCAGATGATGAGCTCCTGGAGATTCTCTCCCAGACCAAAGATCCTACTGCTGTACAACCGCACTTGCGCAAATGCTTTGAGAACATCGCAAGGGTTTGTTTGTTTCCTCATAAGGACTCGTCTATTACTGAAGAAATGTAACACGCGTAGCAACGTGCGACTGAGACTTCTGTTGGATCTCAGCTCCAATTCCAGCCGGATCTCCAGATCACACACATGTACTCTGGAGAAGGGGAGGAGGTGAAGCTGTCACTGCCAGTGTGGCCCACTGGGAATGTGGAGGACTGGCTCAGGGACGTCGAGCGCTCCATGAAGGCCACGCTGAGGGATAACATCGACCGATCACTCAAAGTCTATCCAGAGGTCAGAGGTCACTCTCACTTTGATGCGTTTTCCAATCTACTTATTTGAACAGTTTCAAAAGCATGTTTAATTTGTTAATTTTGTTTCTCTCCTGACCGGCAGCAACCTCGCGTAGAGTGGGTGTTATCGTGGCCTGGTCAAGTGGTGATAGCTGGCTGTCAGGTCTTCTGGACTTCTGAGGTGTCCGAGGCCTTGGAGCAGGGAGACCTGCCCAACCGCCTTTATCCCCAACTACAGAAACAGGTGTGCAATATTCAAACTTCAAATATCCATTAGATTTGAGAAAAATAGACACATTTTACAATGTGTCGCTCACATATATACTACCGTTCAAAAGTTTGGGGTCACTTAGAAGTTTCCTTATTTTTCAAAGTAAAGCACTGTTTTTTATCAATGAAGATAACATTAAATTAATTATAAATACACTCTCTACATAGTTAATGTGTACATGACTATTCTCTGGTGTTTAATGAAGTCTCTACAGAGGTGTGTAGAGGCCCATCTCCAGTGTTCTAGTGGTACATTGTGTTATCGCCTTAGAAGACTAACGGAGCGGTAGAAACCCCTTTATGTGAGCGCAGCTGAAAACAGTTATGCTGCTGAGAGAATCTATAAAACTGGCCTTCCTTTGAGCCACAAGAAGAACAACATTAATATTTACAATAAAAATCATTATTTCTAACCTTCTCAATGTCTTGACTATATTTTCTGTTAATTTTGCAATTCATTTGATAAATAAAAGTGCAAGTTTTCATGGAGGGAACGAAATTGTCTGGGTGACCCCAAACTTTTTGAACGCTAGTGTACGCTGAACATTGTAAACACTTAGTCGGCCGATTGCGATATTTCTCAAACTTTCCCTTTTGGTTGTGAAGCTCGGCGACTTGGTGCAGCTGGTGCGAGGACGTCTGTCTAAGATGCAGCGAGCTGTGCTGTCCGCCCTCATCGTCATAGAGGTCCACGCTAAGGATGTCGCGGCCAAACTGGTGGAGCAGGAAGTCTCGAGCGTCAACGACTTTGAGTGGATCAGCCAGCTCAGGTCCTCCGTCTTTCTCTTGTGCTTTTTAGTTCAGTCACTCTTGACATTGGAGCTCCCTGTATTCTGTCATTGCAATGAAGCATTTTAAAAGTTTGGGGTCACCCAGACAATTTCGTGTTTTCCAAGAAAACTCACACTTTTATTTAAAAAATGAATATAAAATATAGTCAAGACATTGACAAGTTGAAAATAATTATTTCTATTTGAAATATTAATTTAGTTCTTCAAGCTTGTCACTCAAAGGAAGGCCAGTTTTATAGCTTCTCTTACCAGCATAACTGTTTTCAGCTGCGCTCACATAAAAAGGGTTTTCTAACCCTCCGTTAGTCTTCTAAGGCGAAGACTGAGAATAGTCATTTACCACATTAACTATGTATAGAGTGTATTTCTGATTCATTCAAAGTTATCTGCATTGAAAAACAGTGCTTTACTTTGAAAAATAAGGACATTTTCTTAGTGACTTTGAGTTTTGAACGGTCGTGTAGGTTTGATGCTGATCTGATACTGTTTGTAGATATTACTGGGCAAAAGGTGACTTGTACACCCGGGCAGTGAATGCAGAGTTCCTGTATGGATACGAGTACCTCGGTAACTCCGGACGTCTGGTCATCACCCCACTCACTGACAGGTACGTCTTATGTTGTCTGAGCTGTTTTTGTTCCTCTGAATTATCATCTAATGGTTTGAATACCCTTTTTCAGATGCTACCTGACCCTAACAGGAGCTCTCCACCTGAAATTTGGAGGAGCTCCTGCAGGTCCAGCAGGGACAGGAAAGACCGAAACCATTAAAGACCTGGGAAAGGCTCTGGCTATCCAGACGGTGGTCTTCAACTGCTCTGATCAGCTGGACTACATTGCTATGGGCAAGTTTCTCAAAGGGCTGGCCAGGTGAGAGGCAATTACTAGAGGGTGATAGAATGTCTGCTGTTAAATATCACACACCTTTCATCACTCACATGTTCCGGCTCCTTGCAGCTCTGGGGCCTGGGCATGCTTCGATGAGTTCAATCGCATTGACGTGGAGGTGCTGTCTGTGGTGGCTCAACAGATCACCACCATCCAAAAGGCCCAACAGCAAAGGGTGAGAAGGAGGGAATTCAGTAGGAAACCATGTGCTGGTCCACACTGACGTTTACCACACAGTACTTGAGTTGTACAAAAACTCGGTACAGTGAATATTTAAATTTGGCGTATACACATGTTGTACTTTATTCGTAATGCTATTCAAGAAATAACAAATGGGTTTGTTCTGCTTTAGTCAATTTGACATTCATTTAATTTCATTAATTGAGTTGAATAAATATTCTCCTCCTGGATTAAATAGACATGGAAGCATTTACTGTTTTAAAGTATTGAAAACCAGCAACAGTGTTGGCAGACATTACTCACCAATATTATAGAAAGTTGGTCAACCAACAGCAGCAAAGTCCTTTACTTGTCACAGCATTAAAGTTAATGATATCAATTATTACAATTCTGAAAGGGCCTGAAATTAAAGTTGACTTTTCTCTGAGTCCTTTCCCATTATGAAGTTGTATTATACTGTTTATACTGTGTATGTGTATATTTAACTTCGTCGTAGAGGAACCTATTGTTATTATTGTTATTCTCTAGCAATGAAAGTGTTTTCGGGGCTTTATCATATCCTAAAAGTCGTTTAATTTGACATGCATATCAGGACTGGCGAAGATTTTTATATTTTAAAGGTCTCGCATTTGGAAATAAAATTCTCTATAGCGCCCCCTTGAGTTGTAAAAACCCACGCTTTTTGCAAACTAAGACCGATTGACTTTAAATTTGCCGTACACGTCCACTTGGACCTGCTCGACAAAAAAGTCAATGGTGGCCATGAAATGCGCCTAATCCGATTCTCTGCTATTTTGAATTTTGTAAAAAACATGTTTATTTGTTTATTTTCTCCCAAACGCTTGGTCCCATTCATACACAACTTTCTGTGGTTCATTATTTATATACATGTTTTTATTCTAGGAGCATGGATTTCTAAGATACTTGTTTGTATGTTGTGTTATTAGGCAGAGAGGTTTGTGTTTGAGGGGACGGAGATCCCCCTCGTCCCGTCCTGTGCTGTATTCATCACGATGAATCCCGGTTACGCTGGACGCACCGAGCTGCCGGACAACCTCAAGGTTTGACTTGATGATTTAGTTTTAAATAACTACAATGCAGACGGGGCTCAACTGAAGGGGCTCGTATCTTCTCCAGGCTCTGTTTCGTCCGGTGGCCATGATGGTGCCTGACTACGCGATGATAGCTGAGATCTCCTTGTACTCGTTCGGCTTCAGTGACGCCAAAGTCCTCTCCAAGAAGATCACCTCCACCTTCAAGCTCTCCTCAGAGCAGCTCAGCGCTCAGGTACGGAGCCAGAGGAGCTCAGACACCACATTTACATTTCTACGTCAATGCGATATTTGTCCAGGGAACATGACGTCGACGGGGTTTCGAACGGTCATGGAAAACTAGGAAAAGTCCTCGAATTTTAAAATGGTTATTTCCAGTCCTGGAAAAGTCCTCGAAAGAAATTAAATCCCCAAAGTTTTTGGAAAAGTCATGGAAATGTGTTATATTGATATGTTTATTTCCAGTGAGTTTGAAATAATTAAAATATATGTTTTTAAAAGATGCTCAAAATATGAGCGGCATATTTTATGTGGTCCCCTGACGGCTTGAAAAAAAAAAGATCATATCCTATGCTTTTATTTTGAAGGTTTGAAATTATATGGATTTATATTATAATATAAGAGAAATGTTCTCATGTACAATATTTCTACTCTCAAATAACAAAAAAAGTAATTACAAAGTGAGTTAAACAATTGAAAAATAGTTTGGGAAAAGTCATGGAAATGTGTTGTATTCACATGTTACGCTGAGATTAAAATAATTAATATGCTTTTAAATGAAAGACGTTCAAAATATAAGCCGGCATACGCTCTTTCATACTCACGCCGCAAGTTTAGGATGAAACAATAGTTTAGATTAAAAGAAGAAACATTTATATGAATGCTTATTTATTAATCGAACTAGTGTCTCTCATTCATGTGTCATTTAAGGTTATATACTGTATGCTTTGGAATTCTCATTGTTAATTTAAATACAACATTTTCTCACTTTTTCATGTATACACGGAGATCTCAAAAAAATTTGGTCATGGAAATTTGGTTTAAAGTCCTGGAAGCCCATTGGTCAACATGTGTGTGACCCCTGTGTTGAAAAATGTAGTTTAACTTCTGTGTGTAGGAACTTTAATACTTAAATTTGACAGAATTAAACTATGAAATATTGGTACACACCTCATAGTACATCCCCGAGAGGATGCAAGGATGTGTGTGTGTGTGTTTTTGTGTGTATAAGAAAAACAAAAGACATGAAGATGGATTTGCTGTTGCTCTCTTTTCTATGAAGGACCATTATGACTTTGGCATGAGAGCCGTGAAGACCGTGATCTCAGCTGCCGGAAACCTAAAGAGAGAAAACCCCGACATGAACGAGGTTCGAGATGCTTCCTTTGTTGACGATGAAAAATAAAGTCACATCGAGTTTCGTCGAAATTCCCGACCCGTTCTTCCGCAATCTCTCCGTCTCCCAGGAGCTGATCTGTCTTCGAGCCATTCAAGACGTCAACGTGCCGAAGTTCTTGCAGGACGACCTGACGCTCTTCAACGGCATCGTCTCCGACCTTTTCCCGAAAACGAAACAGGAGCCGATCGACTACGGCGCGCTGGAAGAGTCCATGCGGAGCGTCTGCACCAAGAAGAACCTCAAAGATGTGGACGGTGAGTGTTTCTGGAAGTACATCGAATCCCTTCTTTTCAGATATGCCTGTGTTTTAAGATGAGGAGGTGACATGCCTTGTGGTTATCGCAGGGTATATAAGTAAGTGCATCCAGCTCTATGAGACAACGGTGGTGAGACACGGCCTGATGTTGGTCGGACCTTCCGGATCAGGCAAAACCAAGGTGAGCCTTCCGCTCGTCGAGATACCGGTCCCCCGTTTATTCACAGCTCTCATCACGCGTGTCGAGTCTCGTCCGTGAGCATCGCCGCCGTGTGTTTCAGTGTTATGAGATTCTCGGGGAGGCGTTAACGGCTCTGAAGGGCCAGCCCTCTGTGAGTGGCGGTGTGTATGAGGCGGTTCACACGTACGTCCTCAACCCCAAGGCCATCACCATGGGACAGCTCTACGGGGAGTACGACTTGCTCACACACGAGTGGTGAGTGACACAAATGGCGTCTATTGCTTCTGTCCGTCCTGGAGAGGGATCCTCCTCCGTTGCTCTCCTGAAGGGGTCTTCCCTTCATTTTTCCTATTTCTTGGGAGTTTCTCCTGATCCGATGTGAGGTCAAAGGTCAGGGATGTCGTATGTGTACAAATCGTAAAGCCCTTTGAGGCAAATTTGTAATCTGTGATATCGGGCTGTACACAATAAACTGAATTGAAACTGAACAAATCAGAATCGTATAAGACCGCCTCCCCCCCTCCCGGACAGGACGGATGGTATCCTCTCCTCTCTTATCCGTGGAGGTGCGTCATCCATGGACAGTGAGAGGAAGTGGTACATGTTCGATGGGCCAGTGGACGCCGTGTGGATCGAGAACATGAACACGGTGCTGGATGACAACAAGAAACTGTGCCTCAGCTCCGGGGAGATCATCAAGCTCACTGACGTAAGGCCGACGAGTCGTCCCTCTTCGGGTCACCGCCTTGTTCTTCGTCACTCTGTGTTTTTCACCCTCGCAGGTGATGACCATGATGTTTGAGGTGCAAGACCTGGCCGTGGCCTCTCCTGCCACGGTGTCTCGCTGTGGCATGGTCTACCTGGAGCCCAGTATCCTGGGCCTCCAGCCTTTCACGGAGTGCTGGCTGAGGCGAGTCCCCGGAGCCCTGAGAGCGTTCGCGGAGCAGCTGGACTCGCTCTTTGCCAGGTTCCTCCAGGTGAGAGGGGAGACGGGACTGAGAGACGCCTCCGGGGACAGTCGAGCTTTTCATGACAGTAGATCAGGGGTGTCAAACCCATGGCCACATCAGCATCATGGCTGCCTCTTAAAGGGCCGGTGTAAATGAAACATATAAACGTATAAACTACTCCCGAACATAATGTTAAATATCTCACTTTGCATTTGAATTATGCAGAAATATTATACATTAAAACATTTCTGTAATATTATCACATGAATCCATTTAATTTGAAATCTTCAAAATAAAACCACGATATTTTTGTATAAACTACTGCCGAACATATTGGTAGATAACTCACTTTGCATTTGAAATATGCAGAAATATTGTACATAAAAACATTTCTGTAATATTATCACATGAATCCATTTAATTTGAAACCTTCAAAATAAAACCAAATGATATTCTAGTATACCCTTCTGCCGAACATATTGTTAAATAACTCACTTTGCATTTGATTATTTTGTTTTTTGAGTGAAGAAATATCGTACATGAGAACATTTCTTTAATGTTATACGATAAATCCATTTAATTTGAAAGCTTCAAAATAAAAGGACAGGATATTTTAGTTTAAACTACTGCTGAACATATTGTTAAATAACTTACTTTGCATTTGATTATTAAGTTACTTGAGTGTGGACATATTGTACATGAGAACATTTCTCTAACGTTATCACATAAATCCATTTAATTTGAAACCTTTAAAATAAAAGCACATGATATTTTTCTTACATTTCTTTAAGAAAAGGTGATCATATTTTCTTTCAAGCCGTCAGGGCGCCACATAAAATGATTCTGGCCCGCGGACCTTGTGTTTGACACCTGTGCAGTAGATTGTAGACACGACGTCCCGCTTTGCTTTTATTATTCTGTACCTTTCACAGGACTCCGTCGCATTCGTCCGCACATCAGTAAAGGAGGTCATCACCTCTCTGGACAGCAACCTCACCTGCAGTCTGCTGAAGCTCATGGACTGCTTCTTCAAGCCGTACGTCAGGAAGGAGGTGTGTCATGCTTTTCTTTGTTAGATTAGCCCCCATGGAATGAATATATGTGGATTCATGTGCAAATATGATATATAATCTATAGCACTCGTAGGAGTTCGAGCTTCATATGATAAGTCAAAGTAATAATAATAGTAATAAAAAATGAGATAAAGTGATAAAATAATAAAGTGCAAACAGTTAACAACAACAACAAAGAACATTTAGACAACATATCATTTATAAATTAAAGAACTATGAAAACACTTTGCGTCTGTATTGTGCCAGCAGTCCAATTTCTTTATTCTTAATTCATAAATTATTTGTTTAATGTATATGCATATATACATATTTAGTGCATTAGGGAAGCTGTACACACTACTTTAAAAAAAAGGTTTTGAGCAACCGCAAAACACCGCAATGGTATTTGGATGATTGCATAATTATCATATCATCTGTGTGGTACGGAAGCCCTGAGAGGGAAGTGAAGAAAGGAAGAAGTGAGGAAGGAGATTCTAGTGAGAGATTCTCTTAGTCTCATCTCAATTCTGTTCTCTCTTCATATCACCAGATGCTTGAGCTGTCAATAACATGTTTAATGCATTTCAACATCATCATCACAAGTTATTGATTTATTCTTCTCAATTGATGAACACATCTTTCCAGTACTTTTGTATATGTGGATTTTGTTGATCGTGATCCCCTCTGAAGGGAGATTTGTGTCTTTATTACACCAACAAACAAACAGGTTTTGAGAGCAAATTTCTGTTTTTTTAAGTAAATTAATTGTTAGTTTAGCTGCTGAAACTATAATTTGTTGCTGCCAATCCAAAATCTTTTTTCTCAAAACAAAAACATTTGCTCTCGAAGAAAAACCTGGCGCTCTCAGAACGAAACTCTACGAGTCGAGTTTGGACTTGGTGGGCGGGGCTTACGCTGCTGAAGGAGCGAGGCGTTTCTATTGGTGGGTTTGACTCGCTCTTGGCTAACGGAGGTTACCGTGAGCATGACGCGGAGATAAGATGGCTTTTCATTTTTTGTGAGTTCAGTTTTCATTTGCAGCAACAAATTATAGTTTCATCAGCAAAAGTAACAATTAATTTATGTACAACGAGAAATTTCCTTTTTTGTTTGTTTGCGTAATATTGACACTAATCTACCTTCATAATCCCCCCAATCCGTTATCACCCTGTAGGGCGAGAGGCCGCCGCCACAGGATAAACTGGAGCGCCTGAAGGAGCTGATCGAGCCCTGGTTCTTCTTCTCTCTGGTGTGGAGTGTGGGCGGCACCGGAGACGCAGCCAGCTGTCAGCGCTTCAGTGCCTGGCTCAAGGAGAAGATGGCAGAGGAAGAGGTCATATCAGCATCTCCACTTTGGCGTCCCCATTCCCAAAATAATTAGAATCAGGCTTCATACGGTCATGGAAAAAGCTGGAAAAGTCATGGAATTTTAAAATGGTTATTTCCAGGCCTGGAAAAGTGCTTGAAACAAAATGTAATCCCAGAAGTTTCGGAAAAGTCATGGAAATGTGTTATATTCACATTTTACGCTGAGTTTGAAATAATTAATATGCTTTTAAAAGAAAGACGTTCAAAATATAAGTCGGTATACGCTTTTAGGGTGAAACAATAGTTTGATTAAAAAGAATAAACATTTATATACATACATATTTATATGTTTTAATCTAAACTAGTGTCTCTCATTCATTTGTGTCATTTAAGTTTATATACTGTATCCTTTAGAATTCTCATTATTAGTTTAAATATGACATTTTCTCACTTTTTCATGTTTACATCGAGAGTTTTACAAATTTGGAAATTCAGTTTAAAGTCCTGGAACCCCAGTGGTCAACATGTGTATGACCCCTGCTTGATGTAACTTGCATTGACAGCTTGCTTATTTATTGACGTGACTGTATTCGTCCTTCAGATTCAGTTATGCTTTCCAGAGGAGGGGCTGGTGTACGACTACGCTCTGGATGATGCAGGGATCAGTAACTTTGAGGACGACGAGGAAAACGAAGAAAGAAAAGTAAATTGATAACGATGTTTCGTGCAATCAAGACCATCAGATTGCACTTTTGCTTTGTCATCATCTTTTGGCCCGTACTTTAGGTCCAGTGGGTCAGCTGGATGAAATCTGCGAAGAGTGTCGTAATCACCCCGGAGACGCATTACGCTGACATCATCGTTCCCACTGCGGACACAGTGAGAATGTCTTTCCTCATGGATATGCTTTTGACCAATAAGAAACCAGTGAGTACTTTGATTGTAGTTTAGCTTCACACGTCAGACACAATAACTTGTCCCCATGAACTGTGAACTTTCTCACATCCAATAATAAATACCTGTATGGCCTTGTAAGGCGCCGTGATTCATATTTCCGCGTGTGCGATGCAGGTGCTGTGCATCGGGCCGACGGGCACGGGAAAGACCCTGACCATGTCCGACAAGCTGCTGAGGAACATGCCCGCGGAATACATCACGCACTTCCTCATGTTCTCAGCCCGCACCTCGGCCAATCAGACTCAAGATTACATCGACAGTAAGCTGGACAAGAGGTATGCCTGACCCAGGGGAGGAGATGGACATCTTGTTTTAGGGGGGCAGTTTTTTCCCCACTGACTGAAATCAACTGGCATTTAAAAATAAATTGGGGGCAAATAACAATTTGAACTTTGTTCAAAAATAATAAATATATTTACAGTATATGAGCAATTGTCTAAAAAATGGCAGTAATAAGACTATTAGGCAATAATAAGACTATTAGGCAGTAGTCGACAGATTCAAAGTGTTTTCTTAGATTTTTTGAAAAAATAAATAATCAGACAATCATATTCAATGTCATTCTTATTTATTTGTGGTTATTTATTGTTATTAAATTTTTGAAACAACTATTAACCATTGTAATTTTTTTAGAATAAAAAATTATATTGATTTTTTTGTGCCTACCTCGAACAGGCAATACAGGCAGGACATACAACAAATAACCAAAATAAAAATCTATGAAATTATCAACATTTTGAGGGCATTTTTTGCCCCTCCTAGTGATATTGGGGGCAACATTATATTTCTTAGGGTCAGTTTTGCCCTTCGCTCTGGTGTTTTTCTGACGCTGCCTGCTACAACACATCGTCCATGCGACTGCACTTCATTTACAATACAACCATTACAAGGATGTGCGTGTGTGTGTCAGGGGGAAAGGTGTGTTTGGACCTCCAATGGGGAAGCACTTCATCGTGTTCATCGATGACCTCAACATGCCGATGTTGGAGACCTACGGCGCTCAGCCTCCCATTGAGCTGCTGAGGCAGTGGATGGACCACGGAGGCTGGTATGACCGGAAACAGATAGGTGAGAATACTGGAGGCTTTTATTGTTTATTTGAGCTTTTGATATTTATTGTTGACCCTTTATTGTTGTACTAAGAGGACATTGCTCTAGTCTAGAGTGTGTCTTTATGCCTGAAATATACACTACTGTTCAAAAGTCCTTATTTTTCAAAGAGAACACTGTTTTTTATCAAAAAAGATAACATTTAAATAACAACAAATACACTCTAAACATATTTAATGTGGTACATGACTATTCTCTGGTGTTTAATGAAGTCTCTACAGAGGTGTATAGAGGCCCATCTCCAGTGTTCTAGTGGTACATTGTGTTATCGCCTTAGAAGACTAGCGGAGGGGTAAAAAACCCTTGAAAACCCTTTTTATGTGAGCGCAGCTGAAAACAGTTATGCTGCTGAGAGAAGCTATAAAACTGGCCTTCAAGTTTGAAGAACACAATTTATATTTCAAATAAAAATCATTATTTCTAACCTTATCAATGTCTTGACTATATTTTCTATTCATTTTGTAATTCATGTACTAAATAAACGTGTGAGTTTTCATGTAAAAACACCAAATTGTCAGCGTGACCCCAAACTTCTGAACGGTGTTGTACGTTGCTATTGTTTTAAAACACACATTTGGGTTTATTTCCTCTCCTAAGAAATGTGAAAAGTCTCATGAGATTGAGCTTCTCCTCTTGTTTTGCTGTCCTTTCTAAACAGGGACATTCAAGCACATAGTGGACATCAGTTTTGCCTGTGCCATGGGGCCCCCGGGTGGAGGCCGGAACCCCATCACCCAGCGCTTCACACGACATTTCAACTTCCTGTCCTTAACTGAAATGGAAGACGCCAGCAAGAAAACGATCTTCTCCACCATTCTTGGCAGTTGGATGGGTGAGTCGGGTCTGCTATACGTGGCGAGGCTTTAAAAATACTATATAAATAAATAATATATCAAAGAAAAACGTACAATGGTTTGTGACTGAATCTTTGTTCTTTCTCAGATGGGAATATGAGTACCAAGGACCCGGGCAGTAAGTCACAGACACAGCGATAGCAAGTAGATTAATAAGAGTGCACAGCACGTAAACACGTATTGTCAGGGTTCGTCATGGAAAACCTGGAAAAGTCAAGGAATTTTAAAACGGTTATTTGCAGGCCTGGAAAAGTCATTGAAGAAAAATAAATAATGGAAATGATGTTATATTCATATGTTAATTTACACATTATATACTTTATGCTTTGGAATTCTCATTGTTAGTTAAAATACTAAATGTTCTCACTTTTTCGTGTGTACACCCGAGATTTCACAAAATGTTTGGTCATGGAAATTTGGTTTAAAGTCCTGGAAGCCCATTGGTCAACATGTGTGTGAACCCTGTGTTGTGATACTCAGTATCAGTTAGTGTAGCTTGTGTGTTATATAATAGTTATATATATATATATCAGTTATATATAAGAGGTTACAGACCACGTCATTTTATTCACAGCGCACATTACATTACATTACATGTCATTTAGCTGACGCTTTTATCCAAAGCGACTTACAATCCTGTTACATTCATACACTGTAGACGCAGCTACAGGGAGCAACTCAGGGTTAAGTGTTGACCAACACCAAATCTTGCTATTATTAATAGATTTTCCCATTAACTTAATGTTTTCGTGATTTCACTCTTCCACCTGCCATCTTCCATCAGGACCGGTGCCGGTCATCCAGCCGCTGAACGAGCCGCTCGTAGACGCCACGATCAGAGTGTACTCCACCATCACCTCCCAGCTCCTCCCCACTCCAGCCAAGTCCCACTACACCTTCAACCTCAGAGACCTGTCCAAAGTCTTCCAGGGCGTCCTGATGGTCGAGGCCGGAGACATCGAGGTAGTCGGATGCCAAAGTATCACAATGAAGTGACCTAATCATGTTACGATTAGGAAATACAGCGCCGTTCAAAAGTTTGGGGTCATCCAGAGAACTTCTTGTTTTCCATGAAAACTCTCACTTTTATTGATCAAATTAATTGCAAAATGAATATTAAATATAGTCAAGACATTGACGAGGTGAGAAATAATGATTTGTATTGTAAATATTAACGTTGTTCTTCTTGTGGCTCAAAGGAAGGCCAGTTTTATAGCTTCTCTCAGCAGCATAACTGTTTTCAACTGCGCTCACATAAAAAGGGTTTTCAAGGGTTCTCTACCCCTCTGTTCGTCTTCTAAGGCGATAACACAATGTACCATTAGAACACTGGAGATGGGCCTCTACACACTATGTAGAGACTTCATTAAACACCTGAGAATAGTTATGTACACATTAACTATGTAGAGAGTGTATTTATGATTCATTTAATGTTATCTTTATTGATAAAAACAGTGTTTTCTTTGAAAGATAAGGACAGTTTTTTTCTTCTTCTAAGTGACCCCTGACTTTTGAACGGTAGTGTATTTTGTTAGAATATCCTTTCAAAATGTATCCATAGTGTAATGTAATTCATATTATTAAGTCATAACGAAGGTGAGAAAGGAAAAGGAGGGAAAGTACGTCTCAGTACACCAAAAATAAAAACGTTGTGTGACTTTCAGGACAATTTGCAGCTGCTGCGGCTTTGGTACCACGAGAGCTGTCGGGTTTTCCAAGACCGCCTGGTGTGTGCCGAGGACAGGGACTG